>NW_024119271.1:0-9142 GCF_003073215.2 Triticum urartu
AGGTCTATTTATAGAGGTAGAGGGAGCTAGGAAGCTCCAAATGGAGTGCGGTTTTCGGCCACGCGATCGTGATCGAACGCTCTAGAAGATGGAAGGGTCTTTGGTGGGTTTTGGGCCAGTTTGGAGAGGTGTTGGGCTGCAACACACATGAGGCCTTTTCGATCCCTCGGTTAACCGTTGGAGTATCAAACGAAGTCCAAATGGTACGAAACTTGACAGGCGGTCTACAGGTAGTAAACCAAGGCCGCTTGGCAAGTCTCGGTCCAATCCGGAAATGTCTAACCCCCACACACGAAAGGAAGGTAGAGAGGACCACCAGAGGAGATAGAAGCTCCAGAATGCAAAACGGACAACGGGGAAAATGCTCGGATGCATGAGACGAACACGTATGAAAATGCAATGCACATGATGACATGATATGAGATGCATGACAACAACAACAACACACGGAGACAAAAACCCGAACCCGAGGAAATTAAATAACTTAGCGCCGAAAATGGCAAGACTTGGAGTACATATTAGGTAAATTACATCCGGGTTGTTACACGCGGCGTGGCTAAGCCAGTAGGCTGTACGACCCATCTTCACCAATGATGCATCCAACACCCTCGCGAGGGTCCAAGCCTCATGAGGCGGACGATGCAAGACCTCCTCTAGAGTAGCCTCGCCAGGCAACCTCACGAGGAGCAGAGATATCAAAGTGGGGCAAACCTCACGAGGCCCTCGTGACGTGAGCCATGACACACGGCACCAGGCAGGCGCCAGCGTGTGCAGCATCCTTGTTTCCTCTTTGTTGCTAAGGAGACCAGCACAGGCGAAGAGTACCGAGGCATCAGGCAAAAGTTTCTATATTGGTGCAACGAGACCAAGAGCAGGAGGATGACAAGACGGAGGTCATCGTGGAGCCCAAGACGGCGTCACCACCAGAGCTTTTGGCAGGCGAAGACCACTTTTGTCAGGATAGCTTGTACTAGCTGTCCCCCTTCAAATTAGCCCGCCATTGTTGGCTCCCTTCCCACTCGTTATTTGGGAAGAGGACCAGGGCCAATATAAATAGGACTAGCCACCACCTTAGTATGGGACGGATCATTCAGACCATCCACACACACACACAAGCTCACCGAGCACAAGAACACCTCAACCTCAGGAGGCTATTCTTCCCTTGTACTGTTCATCATCAGCCCTAGAGGCAATCCACCACCACCACACTGGAGTAGGGTATTACACCACAACAGTGGCCCGAACCAGTATAAACCTCATGTCTTTCTGTGTTGCGAGTTTGTCGAGTTCCTCCGCGAGATCTTAGCGAGCTAGGGCGTAGATCAGTGGGAGGGAAAGACTTCGCGCGCACCCCAGTGTTCGAACCTTAAGGGTTTGCCGGAACCCCACATCTGACACTTCCCTTCCGTCGCTCCGCGCCACGTCGCTTCATCGTCTCCATGGCGGACGCACGCCGCGCCCGCGCCGAGCGCCGGGCTACCCTCGCCACCCGCGTTGCTTCACTGCACCCCTCGGTGCAACAGGACAGTCGCACCGCCACTCCATCACTGACTCCCGCTAGTTCGCCATCTCACACTCGTCACGACCCCATGGACGCACGGCCGCACTCCTCATGGCGCATGAGCTCCTGCGCTACCGCCCAGTCGACGACCTCTAGGAAGACTGGCTTGACTGCATCGCTGAGCTTGTCTGTGCCGCAGGGGCTCCCCTGCGCCGTCCCTCTCTCTGCCTCGCCCTCCGCCAGCCACGGGCGACGAGCTCACGAAGAACCTCCACCACCTTTGCACCAAGTGGTGCCCAAGCGCCAAGGCGCGCGGCTCCACGGTGTGACCCACCGTGTCCGGCGCCCGCGCATGAAGAAAGAAGCTGTCAAGAAGTCCCTCGACCGCAAGAGAACGCTCAGCCACTCCTCGCACCGCCGCGCCAAGATTGTTTGCTGCGGCAACGCCCCGCGCCGCTTGCCGTAGCGGCACGCGGGTGCCAAGACCAAGTTCCACCTCCAAGGCGGGCACCGGTGACCACGGCCGGCTGCCGCGCCTTCATCCCAGTGCTGCGTAGCGTCGCCTGGCCGGGCAAGGTCAAGCCAGATATGCCTCCTCGCTACGACGGGACCCCCATATGCCTCCTCGCTACGACGGTACCCCTGACCCCGCAGAGTCCCTGCAGCTCTACGAGCTGAGCATCAAGGCGGCCAACGGCGACGAGAAAGTCATGTCAAACTAGTTTCCCATGGCCCTCAAGGATGGCGCCCGCTCCTGGCTCCTGAACCTGCCTCCATGCTCGATCTCCTCTTGGGACGAGATGCACGACCGCTTCAGCGCCAACTTCTAGGGGACTTGCGACCGCCCTTTGGCCGTGGGTGACCTCCGTTGCGTCAAGCAACAACCAGGAGAGACCCTCCAGAAGTACATCCTGCGCTTCAACAACGTACGTCTCAAGATCCCCAAGGTGACAGACGAGGCCATCATCTCCGCGTTCTCTGATGGCGTCCGTGACGTTAAGATGAAAGAGGAGCTCGCCATCCACGAGGAGCTGTGCATGTCTCTGGAGTTGTTCAACCTAGTGACCAAGTGCGCTAGAGCTGAGGAGGGGCGCCTCTCCCTCCTCGAGCTCCCAGCTACGGACCCGGAGGAGAAGAAAGACAAGGCCAAGGACGTGAAGAGCAAGGGAACAGCCATGCTCGCGGCGGAACCGGACACCAAGCACAGCAGAGACCAGCCTGAGTTATCCAAGAGCAGCTGACCATTCTGCGCCTTCCATAACCTGCATACCCACAACACCAGCGACTGTCAAGAGCTCAGAGCCATTCGGGAAGGACGCTTTGGTCGACGCCCCGAGCGCAGCGACCGGGGCTACGGCCGAGGAGGAGGACGTGGTGGTGGACGCTGGGATGACCGTGGCCCGCGCCAGGAGTGGCGCGACTGGCAGCATGAGGACAGCTGACAGGATCAGCCTCGCGAGGGCGCCTGGAGGGACCAGCCTCGTGAGGATCGTCCTCAAGGCAACGCTGGCCTTCCTCCAGTACCGCCACTACCCAGAAGGAATGAACACCATCATCAAGACGAGGGGGCTGGGGGCTTCCAGGTGCCGCGCGCTATTGCGTGCATCTTGGGCGGAGCACAAGCCCCAGCCTCGCAGTGTATCTTCAAATAGTTTGCTCTCGAAGTGAATGCAGTCCTCCCCAAGTTCGAGGCCACACGCCCGCTCAGATGGTCCAAGTGCCCCATCACGTTCAGTTCGGTTGATCATCTCAAGTGCGCAGCTACTACAGGCGTCCTCCCAATGCTTTGTTCACCAGTCATCAACAACGTGCAAGTTACCAAGACCCTCATCGACGGTGGCGTAGGGCTCAATGTCCTGTCCATCGACACGTTCGACAACCTCTAAGTGCCATATGACCAGCTTCAGCCTACCAAGCCTTTCTCAGGAGTGATCGATGGCTCTACTACCCCGATTGGGCAGGTCTGCCTCCCCATTACCTTCGGAGAACGCATCAACTACCACACCAAACTCATCGACTTCGACGTCGCCTACATCCGCCTGCCATACAACGCCATCCATGGGTATCCAGCCTTGGCCAAGTTCATGGAGGAGACCCATCACGGCTACAATGTCCTCAAGATGCCGGGAGGCGGCGGAATCATCATAGTCCCGTGCAAGGAAAGAGACATGGTGTGCTCCCTCGAGCATGCCTTCCAAGCTGCAGCAATCGATGACCCCGACAGCCAGGGCGATCACCCTCCTGAGGCCACCCCCAAGAAGGAGAAGCAGTTGCGCCACGCAGGGCATCAGGCAAGCGGTGCCTCATCAGGATCGGCGCTCGCACCTAAGGTGCCTTCCTCCATCACATAGGAAAGCGCGCCTAGCGCCCCTCTTGGTCAGGGCTCAGGGGCTTTCTTCTGGAGGGCCTCAGACTTTGCCAACATCACGAGGGAAGCGCTTGGGCACCAATTGGAGGCGTGCTTCGCGACACATTTCCCTCGGGAGAACACAGGGCAAGGAGTGCCCACCGTTCAGGAGTTCATCACCAAGACCACTCAGGAACTGCAAGACACAAGGGCCATGCGCGGCGGCCGCCGCTCACCAGGCGCAGCTCCCCATCTAGGCAAGGATGTCGGGTTGCGCGTCTGCATCGATGTCCCAGGGCTCAACCGGGCCGCCTCTCAGGAGCTTTTCCGGCCTTCACGCGTGGGACGCTGCAAGGGCCCACCTCACATCTACATTCACATGCCTTTTGGCCTGCCGAGCATGGCGACCGCCTATCAGCGCAACCTGCGGAGCATCCTGGCGGCTCAGGAGGCCAGGCACCACACTGTGCTGACGGAGATGAATACGGTCCTCAAGGAACCACCTGGACCCCTAGAGCCTCCCGAGGCTCAGGGCCCCGGTGGCTCATGAGGAGTAGCCCCTTCGCCACATACCTTCAGCTGCCCCAACTCTCCTTCATCAACAGAACCAGGTGACATTTTCCAAGTTCATTCAGCTGGGAGCACCCCCAGGGCTGCATCATTCCCAGGCCGCATGGGTTTGTCCCTGCAACATGTATCCCTTTTACGTCTTTAGCTTACCTTGTTGGGGCGCCCATCGGCCTGCATCATCCCCAAGCCGCTCGGGCTTGACCCAGTGGCATGCATCTTCCCTGCATCTACTTAAGCCAGTATGCTTTTCATGCTTAATCTATCTATGACTATCACCTCCTTGATTGTCACCTCCCAAGGGGGCAACCCACGCTGGCACAACGCTTGTGCATGGGTCCATCCCTGCAACATCGATAGATCTGAGCAGTCAAGCTCTGGCTCGCAGCACGCCCTGTGCACGTCACCTCACCAGGCCCTCAATACCCCCATTTCCTCACGGAGCAACCATCGACCGACCGGCGACCATGATGGCAGATTGTGTTTCTCCTTGTGCTGGCTTGCAGGAATCTCGCGAGAATGACAGCAGGCGGCACCACGAGCTTCCTCTTCTCACATGGCTTGTGCGTTAAAAGGGGGGCTCCCGAGCATCGCGACTCAGGAGCTCCTACTGGCTCTCCTGCCCTCACCCCCTGGCCTTGACCACGGCACGCTACCTGGCATACCAGTGGCGGCTGAGCTCGCTCGAGGGCCAGGACCTGAGGACGTAGAGCACGAAGGAGAGCGTGGGAGAGGGGGAGACTCGTATGGGGCCCCACCTAGCTACACTACGGTGGCCGACGTACGAGTTTGGCACGACTCCAGGAGCCGACCCCGGACAGCCAAGATAAGTTCTCGCTCTAGATCCACCAGTCGCTACGGCACGAGACCCTCGCTCACTCCCTTCGCTGCCCTGCTGCGTGCTACGTCTTGAGCTTGCGTTGGTTTTCCCGAAGAGGAAGGGATGATGTAGCAGAGTAGCGTGAGTATTTCCCTCAGTTTTTGAGAACCAAGGTATCAATCGAGTAGGAGCCCACGCTCAAGTCCCTCGTACCTGCACAAAGCGATAGCTACTCGCAACCAACACGATTAGGGGTTGTCAAGCCCTTCATGGTCACTTACGAGAGTAAGATTTGACAGATATAATATTTTTGGTATTTTTGGTATAAAGATGCAAAACAAAAATTAAAGCAAAGTAAAAAAGCAAAACAAGATTAAAGTGATGGAGATTGATATGATGAGAATAGACCCGGGGGCCATAGGTTTCACTAGTGGCTTCTCTCAAGAGCATAAGTATTCTAAGGTGGGTGAACAAATTACTGTTGAGCAATTGACAGAATTGAGCATAGTTATGAGAATATCTAGGCATGATCATGTATATAGGCATCACGTCCGTGACAAGTAGACCGAAACGATTCTGCATCTACTACTATTACTCCACTCATCGACCGCTATCCAGCATGCATCTAGAGTATTAAGTTAAAAACAGAGTAACGCCTTAAGCAAGATGACATGATGTAGAGAGATAAATTCATGCAATATGAAATAAACCCCATCTTGTTATCCTCGATGGCAACGATACAATACGTGCCTTGCTGCCCCTTCTGTCACTGGGAAAGGACACCGCAAGATCGAACCCAAAGCTAAGCACTTCTCCCATGGCAAGAACTACCAATCTAGTTGGCCAAACCAAACGGATAATTCGAAGAGACTTGCAAAGATAACCAATCATACATAAAAGAATTCAGAGAAGATTCAAATATTATTCATAGATAGACTTGATCATAAACCCACAATTCATCGGTCTCAACAAACACACCGCAAAAAGAAGATTACATCGAATAGATCTCCACAAGAGAGGGGGAGAGATGATGTAGAAGCCCTCCGTGATGATGACCCTCTTTCGGTGGAGCTCTGGAACAGGCCACAAGATGGGATCTCGTGGATACAAAAAGTTGCAGCGGTGGAATTAGGTTTTTGGCTCTTGTTCTGATCATTTGGGGGTACGTTTGTATATATAGGAGGAAGAAGTACGCCGAAGGAGCAATGAGGGGTCCACGAGGCGGGGGAGCGTGCCCTAGGGGGGTGCCCCCCACTCTCGTGACCGCCTCTTTTGTTCCTTGGAGCAGAGTCCAAGTCTCCTGGATCACGTTCGGTGAGAAAATCACGTTCCCGAAGATTTTATTCCGTTTGATATTCCGTTTATCCAAAACACTGAAATAGGCAAAAAAACAGCAATTCTGGGTTGGGCCTCCGATTAATAGTCTAGTCCCAAAAATAATATAAAAGTAGAAAATAAAGCCCAATATAGTCCAAAACGGTAGATAATATAGCATGGAGCAATCAAAAATTATAGATACGTTGGAGACGTATCAGGCATCCGCAAGCTTAATTCCTGCTTGTCCTCAAGTAGGTAAATGATAAAAAGAGAATTTTTGATGCGGAGTGCTACTTGGCATAATTTCAATGTAAATCTTCTTAATTGTGGTATGAATATTCATATTAGAAAGATTCAAGACAAAAGTTTATATTGACATAAAAAATAATAATACTTCAAGCATACTAACAAAGCAATTATGTCTTCTCAAAATAACATGGCCAAAGAAAGTTATCCCTACAAAATCATATAGTCTAGCTATGCTCCATCTTCACCACACAGAGTATTTAAATCATGCACAACCCCGATGACAAGCCAAGTAATTGTTTCATACTCTAACTTTTTCAAAACTTTTTCAGTCTTCATGCAATACATAAGCGTGAGCCATGGATATAGCACTATAGGTGGAATAGAATGGTGGTTGTGGAGAAGACAGAAAGGAGGGGAAGATAGTCTCACATCAACTAGGCATACCAACGGGCTTATGGAGATGCCCATCAATAGATATCAATGTGGGTGAGTAGGGATTGCCATGCAACAGATGCACTAGAGCTATAAATGTATGAAAGCTCAACAAAAGAAACTAGTGGGTGTGCATCCAACTTGCTTGCTCATGAAGACCTAGGACAATTTGAGGAAGCCCATTATAGGAATATACAAGCCAAGTTCTATAATGTAAAATTCTCACTAGTATATGAAAGTGACAACATATGAGACTCTCTATATGAAGAACATGGTGCTACTTTGAAGCACAATATATGAGACTCGCTATATCATGGTGCTAATTTGAAGCACAAGTGTGGAAAAATGGATAGTAGCATTGCCCCTTTTTATTTATTTTCTTTTTTGGGCCTTTTTTTTTCTTTGGGATTTCTCCTTTTTTTCTGGGACAATGCTCTATTGAATGATGATCATCACACTTTTATTTATTTACAACTCCATGATTACAACTTGATTCTAAAACAAAGCATGACTCTATATGGATGCCTCCAGTGGTGTACCGGGATATGCAATGAATCAAGAGTGACAAGTAAAAAATATGACTCTATATGAATGCCGCCGGCGGTGTACCGTGATATGCAATATGACAATGATGGAGTGTGTCATAATAAACGGAACGGTGGAAAGTTGCATGGCAATATATCTCGGAATGGCTATGGAAATGCCATGATAGGTAGGTATGGTGGCTGTTTTGAGGAAGGTATATGGTGGGTGTACGATACCGGCGAAAAGTGTGTGGTATTAGAGAGGCTAGCAATGGTGGAAAGGTGAGAAAAAGTGCATATAATCCATGGACTCAACATTAGTCATAAAGAACTCATATACTTATTGCAAAAATCTACAAGTTATCAAAGCAAAGTATTACGCGCATGCTCCTAGGGGGATAGATTGGTAGGAGAAGACCATCGCTCGTCCCCGACCGCCACTCATAAGGAAGACAATCAATAAATAAATCATGCTCTGACTTCATCACATAATGGTTCACCATACGTGCATGCTACGGGAATCACAAACTTTAACACAAGTATTCTTTAAATTCACAACTACTCAACTAGCATGCCTTTAATATCATCATCTCCATATCTCAAACAATTATCATGCTTTAATCTTTTCTTAGTATTCAACACACTCAAAAGAAAGTTTCACAAATCTTGAATACCAAGCATATTATTATTAAGCAAATTACCATGCTATTAAGAGACTCTCAAAATAATTTAAGTGAAGCATGAGAGATCAATAGTTTCTTTAAAACAAATCCACCACCGTGCTCTAGAAGATCTAAGTGAAGCACATAGAGCAAAATTATAACGCTCAAAAGATATAAGTGAAGTACATAGAGCAAAACTACATAGCTCAAAAGATATAAGTGAAGCACTGATGTCTACTACGTAACCTTCTTCTTGTAGACGTTGTTGAGCCTCCAAGTGCAGAGGTTTGTAGGACAGTAGCAAATTTCCCTCAAGTGGATTACCTAAGGTTTATCGATCCGTGGGAGGCGTAGGATGAAGATGGTCTCTCTCAAGCAACCCTACAACCAAATAACAAAGAGTCTCTTGTGTCCTCAACACACCCAATACAATGGTAAATTGTATAGGTGGACTAGTTCGGTGAAGAGATGGTGAAACAAGTGGTATATGGGTGGTAGATAAAGGTATTTGTAATCTGAAATTATAAAAACAGCAAGGTAATGAATGATAAAAGTGAGCGTAAACGGTATTGCAATGCTAGGAAACAAGGCCTAGGGTTCATACTTTCACTAGTGGAAGTCCTCTCAACAATAATAACATAATTGGATCACATAACTATCCCTCAACATGCAACAAAGAGTCACTCCAAAGTCACTAATAGCGGAGAACGAACGAAGAGATTA
>NW_024119272.1:0-11511 GCF_003073215.2 Triticum urartu
ATTATAGGTTTTGGGCCAACTTGGAGGGGTGTTGGGCTGCAACACACACGAGGCCTTTTCGGTCCCTCGGTTAACCGCTGGAGCATCAAACGAAATCCAAATGGTACGAAACTTGACAGGCGGTCTACCGGTAGTAAACCAAGGCTGCTTGGCAAGTCTCGGTCCAATCCGGAAATGTTTAATCCCCACACACGAAAGAAAGGTAGAAATGACCATCGGAGGAGAACGGAGCGCCGGAATGCAAAACGGACAACGGGGAAAATGCTCGAATGCATGAGATGAACACGTATGCAAATGCAATGCACATGATGACATGATATGAGATGCATGACAATGACAACAACACACGGCAAAAACCCGAACCCGAGAAAATAACATAACTTAAGGCCGGAAACGGCAAGAGTTGGAGTACATATTGGGTAAATCACATCCGGGGTGTTACAAGAAAGCACTCAAAGACGCTGCCGACAAGTACAAGTCCCTGGAGGAGAAGAGTAAAGCCCAGGAGACCGACCTTGCCGAGGTCCTTAAAGAGGCTAAGGAGGCGCGGGTTAAATCCCAAGCGACGTGTGAGGTGAGGAGATTAAGCAAGCCAGACAAGTAGCGGCCCGCAAGCCCTTTCTTCTATAGAGTAAATTCTGCAATCAGTCATATGTTTTACTCAGCAACTGTGGGGTGCCCTATATATCTTTGCGGATCTTCCGGAGAGCGCTATTGACGCCGCGCGATTCTTCCAAGGCCAGGAGGGGCATGCGATGGAGAAGCAATTCTGGGGCCAGTTCATAGCACGGGAGTACCCCACACTGCTTAATGACCAGATGATGCAGTGGGCCGAGCTGCATAGGATGTCCGGTTCAGCTATGAGGGGCATCATAGTCTGGCTGTGGCCGACCGAACATGTTCCAGGCAGCTATTTTGGCCTAGTTTGGCGACTTATTGGCGTCGTGCCCCAAATTGATGTGGTTAAGCGATCGTCATGTATAGAAGGTGCGCAGCTGGCCTTTGCCCATGTCAAGACGCACTGGGCCAAGATGAAGGCCACCAGCGTGGCCATTGAAGGTCCGTCCGGAGACAAGATCCACCGTATGCCTGAGCGCTATTTTGAAGACGTCCCGGAAGGTGCCCGCTTAATAGAGGGCCAGTGTTCAAAGGACATCTTGTTTGAATGAATGTATCCGAATGCCTGGATGTTTGTATGAACTAGAGCTTTGCAATATATTTATGTTGTTTGTCTTTAAAAATGTTTATTCTCCTGTGTGGCCGTTGTATACCTGAGAGCTTACCAGTCGTCGGCTTCAGCCCCTACGTAGATACTACGAGGATGTTCGGAGCAGCACATGACGACATGTTAACCCAATGTCTTGGTCCGTAAAGGAGGTGTCAGTGCAGCAAATGAGGCAATTGGACTATGTGGCGTTACCACTCTCACTTAGCCATATGAGTTTGACGATGGGGTTGTAAGGTAGCCCCTGGTGCATATTCGGCTATCGAACCTAGATGCCTTTAGACGCGTGACTGAACAAAGCCAACCCTTCGTATAATACGGAAGAAATCGCTAGAGATTTAATAAGTCACCGAATTGCTAACCAGCTCTCGCCGCATCACGACAGCCAGTTTTCGGCTTTCTCTACTGAGGTGCTTAACCGGGCTAGCCAGAAACACAATCGCAGTAGTTCTCCCTTTACTACCTTAGCCGAGAACGAAACGTAAGGTCGCAAGCATAGGAGTCGGGCAACCCAACTATTGACCAAAGACGTGATTCAAAGCCGATGCATATAATGCAGGATTCGGGACGCCAAAGTATACTCTGAGAGTGTTCGGACTTTCTATAGTTTGAAGATATATATACAACTTTGACTAGAGCTCATGGCGATTTAATTCGCACCAAGGTGTATATGTTGATTTGAACGTAAAGTGGGAACACAGTTTTAATAAATAGGCCAAGACCGAACAGGGTTGGGCGAAGCTATTTCCATTATGGCCTGGCATATTGTTAAAGAAGATACAATAAGAATCATGGATATTTTACATGCCAAGAACAAGGGAAGGTTGTATACAAGTCCTAAATGTGAAAGGATGATCTAGAAGATCTTTTGGACATTCTGCCGCATGTCTGCGCCGCTTTTACCCTTGGTGTAGGATTCTTTGAGAGGATCGACACCGGGTATGTATAAGGGGCCTAGAAGGGGGCCCTTGTTAGATCCGGAAATTGATGCGGGTTGTAAAGAACCTGAAAAAATAAAAACAATAAGAAAAATGTGGAGCCATATGTAGGTCCGGATAGGGTCAAGCCGTATTGTGGACCCTATTTTTAGCATGCCTCCGTCCTTGCCCATGGTATTTTTAACGCGTAGTTATGCACGTGTGGTACATGCTGTCAGTCTGGGGCTTTGGCAGAGGCCGAATTGCTAATCTAGCTCTTGATGAGCCGGACTATCATTCTGCGGGGTAGACCGGACTCGTTTAACAGTGTCTGGGGGCTTGACTGCCAGTGTAGTTTTCGGCCTAGCGAGGCTACCCTGCACCTCGGTCGCGAGGGCCGCGGTATGCTCCTCTATACGAAGGGTGCACTCCATGTTTCCATTGACTGTTATAACACCACGTGGTCCAGGCATTTTGAGCTTAAGATAAGCGTAGTGCGGGACTACGTTGAAACGGGCGAAAGCAGTTCGTCCGAGTAGTGCGTGATAGCCACTTCGGAATGGGACAATGTCGAAGATCAGGTCTTCGCTCCAGAAGATATCCGGTGAGTCGATGACGACTTCCAGTGTTATGGATCATGTGCAATAGGCCTCTACGCCGGGTATTACACCTTTAAAGGTGGTTTTAGTGGGCTTGATTCTTGATGGATCAATGCCCATTTTACGAACGGTGTCCTGATAAAGCAGATTGAGACTGCTGCCGCCGTCCATAAGGACTCGCGTGAGGTGTAATTCGTCAATAATTGGATCGAGGACCAATGCAGCCGAACCCCCATGACAGATACTGGTCGGATGGTCTCTACGGTCGAAGGTGATCGGGCAAGGCTGACCATGGATTGAATTTCGGGGCGACTGGCTCTAAGGCATACACGTCCCTTAACGCGCGCTTGCGCTCCTGCTTGGGGATATGAGTGACGTAGATCATATTCACTGTTTTGACCTCGGGGGGAAATTTCTTCTGTCCCCCTCTGTTCTGTGGGCGAAGCTCTTCATCATCGTCCTCGCTGGGCGGCCCTTTCCCCTTGTGTTCGGCGTTGAGCTTGCCGGCCTGTTTAAAGACCCAACAGTTTCTGTTGGTATGATTGGCGGGCTTATCGGGGGTGCCATGAATATGGCAAGGTCGATCGAGTATTCTATCCAGACTAGATGGACCATCTCTGTTTCCTTTCAATGGCTTCTTCCGCTGACCGGGTTTAGAGCCAATGAATCCGACTTTGACCGCCGTGTCCTCGGTATCTTGGTTTTTGCTTCGACGCTTGTGCTTGTTGCGTCGTGGCTTGCCGTTGCCATCTCTGGCTTCGGACGTGTCGGGCTCGCTGGTGCTATTGCTTATGCGAGCCACCCAGCTATCTTCTCCCGCGCAAAAGCGGGTCATGAGTGCGGTAAGGGCTGCCATGGACTTCGACTTTTCTTGTCCGAGGTGTCGGGTGAGCCACTCATCTCGGACGTTGTGTTTAAAGGCCGCGAGGGCTTCGGCGTTCGGGCAATCCACAATTTGGTTCTTTTTAATTAAGAACCTGGTCCAGAGTTTCCGGTCTGACTCTTTGGGTTGCTGGACTATGTGACTAAGGTCATCGGCGTCTTGAGGCCGAACATAGGTCCCTTGGAAGTTGTCTCTAAAGGCATCCTCCAAATCTTCCCAGCTTCCGATAGAGTTTCTGGGAGGCTGTTCAGCCAGTGCCGTGCTACCCCCTTGAGTTTTAGGGGAAGGTACTTGATGGCGTGGAGGTCGTCACCGCGAGCCATGTGGATGTGGAGAAGAAAATCTTTGATCCATACTACGGGGTCTGTCATACCATCGTATGATTCAATGTTCACGGGTTTAAACCCTTTGGGGAACTGATGTTCCATCACTTCGTCGGTGAAGCATAGGGAGTGTGTGGCGCCTCTGTATCGGGCGATATCGCGGCGCAGTGCGGACGAAGGCCGTATGCGGTTTTTTGCCCGGGTGAAGTTGTGCCTGTCACGCTAGGCCTGATGGTCGTCCTCTTCCGTTGGGGCACGCCCCCTCGATTCATAGATTGATCTTGTCTAATTGTCTCTATTGTCCAGGTCCTTGCATAGGTCATAGGTGTAGCCCGGGGCCGTTGCCTCCCTGCCCCGACGGTGGGGTGGCGCGGGCTGGTGTTTAGCATGAGTAGCTGGTCCGTCCCGTCCACGTGGTGGTCGGCCGGGCTCGTCAACAGTTTTGTGCTTTGGTGGTATTGGCTCAAGGGCCTCATCGTCGAATTGCGGTAGTATCTTGTGCTTCGGGTAACTCTTAGTTGGGCGTTCAAGGCCGTATTCCTTGGCTGCAAGGACATTAGTCCATCTGTCATTGAGTAAATCCTGATCAGCTGAAGCTATTGCTGCTTCTTTTTCAGGCTTCTTGTAGTTGCTATTAGCCTACGCTTAAAGCGCTCTTGCTCGAGGGGCTCCTCTGGCACGATGAAGTCTTCGTCGCCGAGGCTCACATCCTCTTGGGAGATCGGTATGTAGTTACTGTCCTCTGAGTCTTCGTTCCCGATTGGATTATCGGGGTTAACTTTCCCATCCTCCCAATCATCATGTTCGGATGTTGGCTCTACATGGGCTTCGAGGTCTTCAGCATTCTCCAGAGTATTATTGTCTTCGGTGTTGGTATTACTGTCTTTTTTGCGACACGATTTTGAGTAGCACCGCTGACATCGACGCTTTGGAGGTGCTTCGGCAGGCTTGTCCTCAACCGGATCCTTCTTGCTGTCATCGTCATCCTCTTTGGTTGTATCCACCATGTATACGTTGTATGTGGAGGTGGCCGTCCAACGTCCGGTAAACGGAGGGTTTTGTCCTTTATCGTCTCCGGCATCGTCGTCCACACCGTGATGTCTTCGGAGGCATAGTCCAGCATGTCAGTTAGATCTTCGAATGTGGCTATGAAGTGGGTGGTGGGTGGGACGTAAAATTCCCTGCTCTCAGCCCCTAGTTCGGGTTGGGCGTAATTTGGAAGCAATTCCTCTAAATGGCGAGGGATCACATCAAGTCCGGGGCCTCGTTTAGGAGCGAAGTTTGGACAGAGAAGCGAGAGTTCACCGGGCCGACCGGGGTGAGGTCCTCCTGGCCACTACCGCTTGTCGCAGACCTCGAGAGTTCAGATTTAAAGTCTGAGGGAGAGTCCAGCGCTTTAGCAAAAAGGTTAGTTCGGATCGTATTTGGGCTTGCTGATGACGCCGTCTCCTCTGGATCTCCGGTAGCGAGTTCCATAATTGCAGGTAGTCCGACGGGCTCTAAATTCCTGTCTTCGGACCCAGTGGTCCACTCTGGATCTAAGGCCAGAGCGGCGGTCGGGGCCGCGAGTCCTTTGAAGATCAAGTCTCCTCAAATATCAGCGACATAGTTTAGGTTCCCGAAACTGATCTGATGACCAGGGGCGTAGCTGTCGATCTGCTCAAGGTGGCCAATCGAGTTGGCATGCAGTGCGAAGCTGCTGAATATGAAGATTTGGCTGGGGAGGAAAGTCTCCTCCGAAACGACATCATTGTAGGTAATCGAGCAAGCCATCGACCCTTCTATCGATAGCACAGAGGAACTCTCAATGAAAGCACCAATGTTGGTGTCAAAACCGGCCGATCTCGGGTAGGGGGTCCCGGACTATGCGTTTGAGTATCGAAAGTAACCCAGGTTCGGGCCCTCTTAATGGAGGTAATACCCGACTTCCTGCTTGATTGACTTTGATGAGTATAGGGATTACAAGAGTTGATCTACCTCGAGATCGTAATGGCTAAACCCTAGATGTGTAGCATGTATGATTGTGATTGTCTCTACGGACTAAACCCTCTGGTTTATGTAGACACCGGAGGGACCTAGGGCTATACAGAGTCGGTTTACACAGAAAGGAATCTTCATATCCGAACGCCAAGCTTGCCATCCACGCAAAGGAGAGTCTTATCCAGACACGGGGGGAAGTCTTCTATCTTGTATCTTCACGCCCACTATTCTGGCCCATGCCACATAGCCGGACGCCCAGGGACCCCCTAATCCAGGACCCCCTCTTGAGTGTCTCTGAGGGGTACTTCTCTAGGGTAGTGTTGGTGAGGATTGCCTCACCGCTCTTAGCCACGTGCTGGAGTATCCAACATGCCCGAGGGCTGTGTGTTGGTTTGGAATTTGGTGTTGCATGTATCTGGCAGGGCTTGTCGAGCCATTCATCAAGGACAGTTCTCCGTCCTGTTAAGGGCTTAATTTTCTTATCCGTGAAGCTATGATCAGGTGTCCCATGAGGGTGCATCCTTTTTGCCCGACCGGTGGGTGGCTTAAAGGCCAATGGTTCGCACCGAGCTGTCTGGGCTTTCTAGGCACAGAAATGGAAGAAAAGAACTAAAGTCTACTTTCGCTGGGAGAAGCTTATTTCCATAGATGTCGCAACTAAACCAAGTGTAGCTGGTGCTGCTGCTGCTACTAGAGATGCGACAGATATAATAAGTTGGTCATAACCCTCTTTAGTGTGGTTTGGTTTAGTTGCGACATCGTTGTTTTCATGTTCTTCGTCAATCACCATTCCAGATAATCTCCCTTATTCTCGTAACTTGTCTTGAGCGAGGGAATAAGCCAACCGTTTGCTTTCCGATTGAGGGTAATGCTTGGTTTTCCTCCTTTTTAAGGGATGATGACACTGATTGTAGCTATAGTGGGGCAGGAGTGGTGATTGACCTAGCCACTATCATTGTCCGGCCGCAATCCAAATGCAACCCATTTTAATAAGGAAATGAAGAAGAAAAAGAAGACAAGAGGAAGAAGGAAAAGAAGGAAGAAGAAACAAAACAAGTAGAAGTGGGGATGAAAAAAATAAGTAGAAGTATAAGATGAAAAAAAGAAGTAGGAAAAGTAGAAAAGAGGGTCGCCGAGGGAAAAGAGGGTCGCCGAGTGGTCAAAGGGTCGAGGATCAAGGGGAAAAGGAGTCGAGGGTCTAGGGGTCGAGGGGTCGAGGATCGAGGGGAAAAGGAGTCGAGGGTCTAGGGGTCGAGGATCGAGGTGTCGAGGGGTTGAGGGGAAAAGGGGAAAAGGGGTCGAGGGGTCAAGGATCGAGGGGGAAAGGAGTCAGGGGTCTAGGGGTTGAGGATCGAGGTGCCGAGCTGTCGAGGGGAAAAGGGACCGAGGGTCGCCGCCCCGACCCCCCGACCCCGACACCCCGACCCCGCCCCCACACCCCCACAGTTGTACTAATTTTGTTTACTCTTTGTCATTGCAGGTGTTGACTGATGGTGGGCGCGGGTCGAGAGCGCTCTGAGCCTCCTTCCTCGGCGCGTGCTGGGAGGGGTGATATTATACCACCCCATCACCTTCGAAGAGTGCTGGTAGACAGCATGACGACACCAGCGGGCGCTTCTTCTTTGGCTGGGAGAGGTCAGGGGAAGCCCGAGAGGGCTGCTAGAGGTGGACGTGGCAGCGGGAGAGGTAGGAAGGATGTTGCGCCTTCCTCGCCACCACCCCTAGCTGATTCTCTGGACCACCAGAGTGCTCCATCTCAGGTGGACCCGTCAGACTTGGACCCATCTCAGACTCCGGTCCACGAGTCTCGGGCCAACGAGCCTCAGGTTGCCGAGCCTTCGTCCCACGAGACTCGGGCCCCAGAGTCTTCGTCCCACAAGACTCCGGTCCTAGAGTCTTCATCCCACGTGACTCCGGAGACTAGTGGCCATGCTGATGGCGAGGACACCTTTTCTGACGATAGTTATAGCGAGGGCGCGCTGGTTGAGCAGGGCAAGAAGGTCTACTAGCATGGTGGTATGAAGCTCCCGGCCGTGCCGATGACCCGTGATCAGAGGTAGTTGATTGAGCCTAACAGGGAGAAGTAAGTGCATTTACTCCTTTTTACCCTTTGTCCTTCATGTTTCTTCAAATTAATATCTAATTTGTTGGCCTTGTCATACTGTAGGGGGTGGAAATATGGCAATGGTATCTACAGGCCCAACCAGGTCCTTGGTGTGCTTTGCTGGCGCTGATACTTCTCCAACGTATCTACTTTTCCAAACACTTTTGCCCTTGTTTTGGACTCTAACTTGCATGATTTGAATGGAACTAACCCGGATAGACACTGTTTTCAGCAGAATTGCCATGGTGTTATTTTTCTGCAGAAATAAAAGTTCTTGGAATGACCTGAAAATCAACGGAGAATATTTTTGGAATATATAAAAAATACTGGCGAAAGAATCAAGGCCAGGGGCCCACACCCTGTCCACGAGGGTGGGGGCGCGCCTACCCCCCCTGGGCGCCCCCTGCCTCGTGGGCCCCCTGGTTCCCCTCCGACATCAACTCCAACAGTATATATTTGTGTTTGTGGAGAAAAAAATAGGAGAGAAGGATTCATCGCATTTTACGATACGAAGAAGCCACCAAGCCCTAATCTCTCTCGGGAGGGCTGATCTGGAGTCCGTTCGAGGCTCCGGAGAGGGGAATCCGTCGCCATCGTCATCATCAACCTTCCTCTGTCACCAATTTCATGATGCTCCCCACCGTGCATGAGTAATTCCATCGTAGGCGTGCTGGACGGTGATGGGTTGGATGAGATTTATCATGTAATCGAGTTAGTTTTGTTAGGGTTTGATCCCTAGTATCCACTATGTTCTGAGATTGATGTTGCTATGACTTTGCTATGCTTAATGCTTGTCACGAGGACCCGAGTGCCATGATTTCAGATCTGAACCTATTATGTTTCCATGAATATATGTGAGTTCTCAATCCTATCTTGCAAGTCTATAGTCACCTATTATGTGTTATGCTCCGTTAACCCCTAAGTGACAATAATCGGGATACTTACCTGTGATGACCGTAGTTTGAGGAGTTCTTGTATTCACTATGTGTTAATGCTTTGGTCCGGTACTCTATTAAAAGGAGGCCTCAATATCCCTTAGTTACCAATAGGACCCCGCTACCACGAGAAGGTAGGACAAAAGATGTCATGCAAGTTCTTTTCCATAAGCACGTATGACTATATTCGGAATACATGCCCACATTACATTGATGAACTGGAGCTAGTTCTGTGTCACCCTATGTTATAACTATTGCATGAGGAATCACGTCCGACATAATTATCCATCACTGATCCATTGCCTATGAGTTTTTCACATATTGGTCTTCGCTTATTTACTTTTCCGTTGCTACTGTTAAATCAAGAGTATTACTATTGCTGCCGTTACCACTACTATCATACTACTTTGCTACTGAATACTTTGCTACAGATATTAAGTTTCCAGGTGTGGTTGAATTGAAAACTCAGCTGCTAATACTTGAGAATATTCTTTGGCTCCCCTTGTGTCGAATTAGTAAATTTGGGTTGAACACTCTACCCTCCTAAATTGTTGCGATCCCCTATACTTGTGGGTTATCAAGACTATTTTCTGGCGCCGTTGCTGGGGAGCATAGCTCTATTCTTTGAGTCACTTGGGATTTATATCTACTGATCACTATGAAGAACTTGAAAGATAAAAGAACCAAGATTTTTCCCTCAACTACGAGGGGAGGTAAGGAACTGCCATCTAGCTCTGCACTTGATTCACCTTCTGTTTTGAGTAAACTTGCGACACTGACTCCTGCTATTCATTCTGATATGTGGCACGTTATTGATAATGCCACCTCTGCTTTGCATGATACTTATGATGAAACTACTTCTATGCTTGATAATACTGTGCCACTATGTGAATTTCTTTATGAATAACTTGCTAGGGTTAGAGAGAATGAAATTATTGAAACTGATAATATTGATGAAAGTGATGATGAAGATTCTCCCCCTAGATATGAATTGCTTGTTGTGCTTGAGGGTTATGTTGTGGATGAAGAAACTGCTAGAGACTTCTTAGCTTGCAATGATAGATCCGATCTTAAGAAATTACTAGCAAAAGGGCCCGCGCGTTGCAACAGGGTAAAAAATATGTATTGACCACATATTACAATGAGTATTGCTAAAAAACACAGTACAATGAGTGAGTTGTCAAAAAAACTCAGTACAATGAGTGTTGAGTGCATGAAGATTTTGAATGTCTCGAGTCTAGACTTGTGTAGACATGGTTGTAATATCAAGGAATTGATAGACTCTGCTTGACCTATGTTTATGAATCATGCACATTGCCTTTATTCATCCAATACATGTTTGTTTCATGACCTAAAATGGTGAAATCAAACCAGACAGAACTGCACATGGTTACGAATTAAATCAAACTCCGCTCAAGCAACCTAAACTTGGCCTTGACTCAGTGGAGTGGTGAGATGCTAGGACACGGGGATCCAATATTATTGGAGGGGCACCGAGGACAATGGCCTTCTTTACGCCAGACTTCGAGTCCTCCTCATGAGACGAGTGCGAGATACATGCTTCTCCCTGCCTGCATGACACATCACCTACCTATAATTCCACCCTTGTTTTATTCTTGATCTTTTAACCTATAAATTCCCTACCTTCCACTAACTTGCATATTTTATAACGTTTTCTTATTTTATTTTATGCATTTTTATTTCATCATGCCATTTATAATGCTTCACACCAAATTAAAAACTATGAACTTTTTCAGAAAATCATTTGATCTTTCCTTCCATTGAATACAATTGCTTTTCCAAATTCCTTTTTGAGCTTTTCAAAAAATCAAATGCATTTTTATATTTCAAGTTTTGTCCCCAAACTTTCCCAATCACCATTTTATTACTTTACCAAGGTCCACCAAAAATTTTAACATATTTGTACACTTCTAAAACCTTGTCCTAGTTCTAACCTATTTGAATAAATTCAAATGTGTTTGAATTTAAACCTTGTATTGCGCACTTCCAATTTTCTTGGAATAAGCACATTTTTGCGAGTCCGGAAAAAATAGCACCTTGCCAAAACCCCATTCCTATTCCTCTCTCGTTTTTACTCTTTATCTATCTATATTTAATAAACAGAGAAAATGTGAAAATTAGGGGAGAGAGAGAGAGAGGGAAACAGCTGCGCAGTATCTAAACTGGCCGCCCATTCGGCCTTAGGTCCAGCCCAGCCACACCTTAACGTAACCTAGCAATCCAATTTGTTCTGCTACTCAAAAAAAAAAGTAATCCATTCCGTTCTAAAAAAAAGCAATCCAATCGATTCCCTGGACAGCCTCGATTCCTTTCTCCCACCTCGCGCCGTCAGGGGAGGCGCCCCACGCGTGCGCCCGATCTCCGGCACTGGCTGGTTCCGCCCCACCCCAGCGAGGTTGCACAGCTGCCGGCCTCGCTCTTCCTCGCCTCACCTCAGTGCTCCTCCTCTCCTGCTTCATCGCGGCACCATGGCCGAGCCGCTCGCCTCCGTCCCCATAGCGCGCATGGGCACCCCCGCCGCGCG
>NW_024119273.1:0-10678 GCF_003073215.2 Triticum urartu
GTGATGTGCATTACCGAGAGGGCCCAGAGATACCTCTCCGACAATCGGAGTGACAAATCCTAATCTCGATATACGCCAACCCAACATCTACCTTCGGATACACCTGTAATGCTCCTTTATAATCACCCAGTTACGTTGTGACGTTTGGTAGCACACAAAGTGTTCCTCCGGCAAATGGGAGTTGCATAATCTCATAGTCATAGGAACATGTATAAGTCATGAAGAAAGCAATAGCAACATACTAAACGATCGGGTGCTAAGCTAATGGAATGGGTCATGTCAATCACATCATTCTCCTAATGATGTGATCCCATTAATCAAATAACAACTCTTTTGTTTATGGTTAGGAAACATAACCGTCTTCGATTAACGAGCTAGTCAAGTAGAGGCATACTAGTGACACTTTGTTTGTCTATGTATTCACACAAGTATTATGTTTCCGGATAATACAATTCTAGCATGAATAATAAACATTTATCATGAAATAAGGAAATAAATAATAACTTTATTATTGCCTCTAGGGCATATTTCCTTCACCTACATGGCGCTGCATGCCTCGTTGGCCTAGACGCGTGTCGGAGCAAGACGAAGCGGTGAAGGACGGGACGGGCTTCGTTGCTGTCCCCGATAAAGCAAGAGGACACCTAAGTTGCACATTTAATGCGTTTTGTCCCGTGATGTCAGGCGATAAACTTGATTACTGTACAACTTTCCACCTTCGGTGTGACACTGTGGCAGCCCCTTTGACTATAAAAGGAGGCCCGTGGTGTACTGTGAGAGGATTCGGATTTTTTGGACCGTGCACACTTTGTAGCTAGTCCAAGAACACCAGATAAACACAAACCAGCAGGAGTAGGGTATTACGCATCAATTGCGGCCCGAACCTGGATAAACTCCTCTGTGTTGACCTTCTAAACCCGCTCTTTTTACAGCCTCGCGCCCGCCAACCGTAGTAGGGATTCCCTATGATCCCATAGGTGTCGTTCCTGAGCACCGGCAGATACATCACTGTAAGTCGCCGCCTCTCGAGCTCACCATGGACGCCGAAGCTCTACTTTCGCGCGCGCCTGCCCCAGCTACTCCTATCGCCCGCGGCCGCCCACGCGCTAGCTCCCCTACAGCCGCCCTTGCCCGCATGTGCCCTGGTGTGGCCTCCTCCTACTGCTTCCACTTCCCGCCGCTCTTGCTGCCTGCTGCTACTGCATCGCTGCTGCCCGCGCCCGCGAGCATGCACCCCAGCCGCGCCGCTCACGCACGTCCACACCCACACCCACATGTGCCAATGCCCTCCCATGGTAGCCCCCACGCTCGCCTAGGTAGTGGTCGTGGCCATGGTCGGTGCCTCATGTGCTGTGCGTGTGTGTGTGCACAACCAAAAGCATGGTTGTGCCACTACACATGGGCCCGGCCAAATTAGTTTAGCACTAATCAGACTAACTAACCCCCCTATGACATGTGGACCCCAAGCTAATTAATCTAATTAACAAGAATAGTTTAGTTGCTGCCTATGACATGTGGGCCACATCCTTTTCCTTTGACCAGTCAAATTGACTTGGTCAACTCAAATTATTATTAAATCTAGAAATTTTAGAAAATGCAATAAATTTTGAAAATTCATATAAATAAATCATAAGTCGGATGAAAATAATTTATATATGAAAGTTGACTAGAAAAATATATCGAATCTGAATACGCCATTCACATATCTGGTCCATCCCTGTAGCATAACAAACCTTGAACATTTACACCTGAATCATTACAGACAATAATACCTAGAGCTGGGAATATTTCCCCTCTTCAATAAAAATGCCTAGTAATGCATTAGAGCATATCACCAACACGGAACACATTTTGTCGTGACATACATCTGCGGTGTGCTACTTCTTGAGCTTGTGTTAGTTTTTCCCTTAAAGAGAAAAGGGTGATGCAGCAAAGTAGAGATAAGTATCTCCCTCAGTTTGAGAACCAAGGTATCAATCCAGTAGGAGACAACGCACAAATCACCTACTACCTGCACAAACAATCAAGCAACTTGCACCCAACACGATAAAGGGGTTGTCAATCCCTTCACTATTACTTGCAAAAGTGAGATCTGATAGAGATAGATAAACGGTAAAGTAAATGTTTTTGGTATTTTTGGTTTATAGATTGGAAAGTAAAAGATTGCAAATATAGTAGATCAGAAACTAATATTGTAGATCGGAAACTTATATGATGGAAAATAGACCCGGGGGCTATAGGTTTCACTAGAGGCTTCTCTCAAGATAGCAAATAATACGGTGGGTGAAAAAATTACTGCCGAGCAATTGATAGAAAAGCACAAAGTTATGACGATATCTAAGGCAATGATCATGAATATATGCATCATGTCCGTGTCAAGTAGACCGCAACGATTCTGCATCTACTACTATTACTCCACACATCGACCGACTCCTGCCTGCATCTAGAGTATTAAATTCATGAAGAACAGAGTAACGCATTAAGTAAGATGACATGATGTAGAGGAATTAACTCAAGCAATATGATGAAAACCCCATCTTTTTATCCTTGATGGCAACAATATAATACGTGCCTTGTTGCCCCTACTGTCACTGGGAAAGGACACTGCAAGATTGAACCCAAAGCTAACCACTTCTCCCATTTCAAGAAAAACCAATCTAGTTGGCCAAACCAAACCGATAGTTCGAAGAGAATTACAAAGATATCAAATCATGCATAAAAGAATTCAGAGAAGATTGAAATAATATTCGTAGATAAGCTGATTATAAATCCACAATTCACGGATCTCGGCATACACACGGCAAAAAAAGTATTACATCGAATACATCTCCAAGAACATCGAGGAGAACATGGTATTGAGAATCAAAGAGAGAGAAGAAGCCATCTATCTACTAGCTATGGACCCGTAGGTCTGTGGTAAACTACTCACGCTTCATCAGAAGGGCAATAGAGTTGATGTAGAAGCCCTCCGTGATTGAATCCCCCTCCGATAGGGTGCCGGAAAAGGTCTCTAGATGGGATCTCGCGGGTACATAAGGTTGCGGCGGACAAAAAGTATTTTCGTGGATGCCTCTTGTGGTTTGGGGATATTTGGGAATATATTGGTGAAAGAATTAGGTCAGGAGGGTCACGGAGGCCCACAAGGGTGGGGGCGCGCCCTCTGTCCTTGTGGCCGCCTCGTGGCTCCTCCGACTTGATCTCCAAGTCTCTGGTGTGTCTTCAGGTCCAAGAAAAATCATCGCGAAGGTTTCATTCCATTTGGACTCTGTTTGGTATTCCTTTTCTGCGAAACTCAAAAAAACAGAAATTGGCATTGCGCTCTAGGTTAATAGGTTAGTCTTAAAAATAATATAAAATAGCATATTAATGCATATAAAACATCCAAAACAGATAATATAATAGCATGGAACAATCAAAAATTATAAATACGTTGGAGACGTATCATGGTGCATTTAATTGCTTTGTTATTTATTGTTTCCCCCTCCGTTACTTCCTTCCCGGTAGACTCCGAGACCGCTGATGATTCGATGATCGTCTACTTCATTGAGGATCTGTTTTTGTCTGCAGAGAAACCAGGCAAGCAGAACCCTCCTTGATCATCCAGATATCGCCCATTTTCTCTCTCTTATTCTTGCATTAGGTTTTGCTATTGTTGTTGTTCCGATAGCTCCTATTCCGATGCATAGCCTGCTTTTGTAACCTGCCGTCGATACATTACCTATTATCCTAGCATGCCTAGATTAGTTATGTTAGTGTCCCATCAGTGACTCTACACCCGTGTCTGTGTTTCCATATTACACTATCTGGGTTGTCTGAGATGATGGGTCATTGTATCGAGCCCCGAACACGCCTAAAGGCCCTTACAATTGTACGACTCTACCGATCCGTATCAAGTGTGATCTACCGATATGCCAATCCGACGACCACTATTGCAGGGATTTGCTCTGGGAGTCTGTCACTGTGCTGCCAGCCAGACTGCCAGTGCCAGATGGAGTATGTGGGTCGCGCGCGATTCTCTTGTGGGTATATGGAAATTTCTGGCAAGCGCGAATGATATAATACACGAAGCACTACAGTAGTACTACTAGCTAGCAGCTAGCAAAGCTGCGCTTCCGCTTCTTGAGTTGCTATCTAGAAACTTCTGGCAAGCTCACATGCTGAGTTCTACTTTTTGTTCTAGATAGGTCACTAGAGTTGTACTAGCAGCTGTAGCAAGCTATGCCATTCAAGAGAGAGATAGAAAAGCCTCGGTTATAAGCGCGCAAGCAATTTAACAAGTAAGAGAATGCCAAATAAAATAAAAGTGCAATATATGTAGCAACTAAATCGATTTAACTTTCTCTTACAAATTCGTTTCAAAACTACACTACCCTGATTTCCAACTTTGTATTTCCAATATTTTTTATCTAATTTTTTTATTTTTTATCAACTAAACAGACCTAAGCGGTGTTTGAGTAACTATTTCAATTATAATTATACCCTCAAAAATTTATAATTATGAATAACTTGTTACCCATAAAAAAAGAAAACTTCCAACTTTGTATTATTTCAATTGCTCAATCTAGGATATATTGTACTAAATTTTAATAAGGCAGACATTTGAGGATGATGGGAGTATATTGTTTCTCTAGGTATTAAGAATCCTGTACAAGTTTCTTTTTAAACACCAAATCCTGAAAATCTAATATTATTACATGGATACACGTATAAAAGTGTTGGTATATTTACCATTAATCATTGATTAATTAATGAATTTGCTTGACACCTTTCATTGTAGTCTAAGTTATGGCTATTAAAGTTACACATGTGCATGTGTATTTCTAACTTTCTCTTGTTCAATGTCTAGACATGTGTCAAGAGAAAACACTTACGTCTCACTCAAGTGTGTAGACGTGCACGTGTATATGCGTGTTACTACTTGAAAACAGTAGTGTACGAGTATTCATAATCTAATATGTAGTGAAAACATTGCCATCTTCCAACCCAAATTAGGACATTTGAAAATATTTTTTAGATTATACACGTGCATGGCACGTGCCATTTACTAGTTTCACTCTAGGTGATGACTTTGCCGTGCAATATATCAAGGTAAACCTATCGAGGTTGATTCCTCCGGTTTCAGCTTGATGGTATGGACCTGAACCCCGACTGTTACAATGATAAAGACGGGTCAGCCCCAAGGGTACCCGGGAGAGATAATGTGGCGGAACGACAACGAAGATGGATACCACCTAGGAAGAGAGGTGGGCCTGGTTCCTGGTCATGGTCTGCGAGTTACCAAGTCGACGCAGTAGGAGACCTCTTCGTGTCCACGAGCTACTAATAATACATTAACACATTTGGGTATTTGATCTGAGTTGGTTGCTGGCCTAAACGCACTAACCGTCACGCGGGACAATGGTTTATGGGACCCTCAGTGTCGTACGATTCTCCCGAAAGCTCTACAAACATCATAGTTCAGAGATGCGGCGCGGGGACTAGCAGATATTCTACAGACCAGGTGAAGCTGGACCGCCCATACAACATGCAGGAGTACTTAGGGTGAGCGGCCGAACTATCCTTTGCGCTTAGGATGTAGACCGGCGTGCTGACCTCTCTGAAGAGCCTAGGTAGGACTACAGAGAAAGAGAAAGGAGGAGGAAGTCGACGGAGACAGAAAAAGGGATAGGCTACAGGGGTTGGGATTATGTTGTCATGTGGGTTGATTAGCGAAAACGGCAGGAGGTATCTGCAAAAATGGAGGCGACGACTAGCTTGGGACACCTAGAGCCATTTGCTACTCTGTCACTTGCCTAGGACTAAATTGTCACGTATGGTGCAAGTTGTAGGACGATGGGATGAGGTTTGTAACTTTTGGATCATTGTTTTGACCTCACATTGTGTGTAAGTTACAGGACTACCGGTGCTTTTACCTTTATATATTTATATCCCTGCGCCCCGTCCAATGTCCTTTTTATTTTGGACCCCATAAATCCCTAACGTTTGGATTTTAAGCATAACATCCCGAATGTTTTTTCATGGCAGCTTTAGTTCACGCGAGATTGGCAAACATGCAATTTTCTGACAAAAAAATGAACAGGGACAAAGTTTTCATGTTTCAATTTTTTGACAAAAAATTAACTGGGACAAAGTTGCCATGTTTTAACAACTAAAATTGCTGCCTCGCGTGAACTAAAATTGCCATGAAAAACGTTTGAGTTGCCATGCTTATAATCCGAATGTTTGAAATTTATCATTTCCAATTATTTTAATTACTTTCTTCGTTTCTACATATATATGACCTTTTCGTAATTCAATTTAAACTACCAAAATCATCCTATTTAGGAATGGAGGGAGCAGAAAAGAACTTGTGTTGTATGGGCGTGTTTGGTTGCCTGCATATGGCCCAGCCTGGCCTGCGCAGGAAGAAATTGGCTTGATTGTTTGCTTGCGTTTATTGTGCGGCCCGCATGGCACGAACCTTAAAGCACCTCCAGGCCAGGCCCGGGGAAATACCCGAATCAGTAGTAGTTCGCGAGCCTGACTCGGGCGACGCGCTTCTCTTCTCGTGCGACCAGGGAGATGGCGCGAGCTCACCCGCGTCGCCGAAAAATCGATGGGAGGATTTCGGCTCACCTCCCGCCGAGTCCGCCCCTATTTAGCCCCCTCCCTCACCGCCACAACTCACGTCACCATGCTCCCTCCCTTCGAGCTTTCCCACCGACGCGCATCGGCACCGATGATGTAACGCCCGGAGACTGTTGCGCCAGATGTCTTCCAGTTATTCGTTGTCGTTGCCATGTCATTCACTTGCGTGTTGCATCTTGCCATGTCATCATCCGCATTGCATCATCATGTTTCCAAAACTTGCATCCGTCCCGGTCTCCTCGTTCTCTCCGTTGTCCGTTCTGAGCCCAGACACACTTGCACGCGCCCGCGGCATGTCCGAAATATTATTTTATAAATGACCGGAAAATGTTCTCAGAATGGGATGAAAGTTGGCATGCGGTGTTGTTTTAGTGTAGATAGGCTGCCTGTCAAGCCCGTTTGACGCCCCAACGTATAACTATAGCGGCAGTATAGTCGGTCATATGTCGGACGTTTCCAGTATCCCGAAACATGTGCCGGGCTTTCCCTCTCTTTCCTCCCTAGACCATCTACATAGTCCGCTACCAACCGTGAGGCCCCGAAACCCCTCCTTGCACTGTGCATCGAACCCCTTGAGTGCGTGTCCGAAAGTTGTCCCGAACCCAACCCGGACAGTCGTCACCGTTGGGTCCGGATCATCTCCAAACATCTATAAAACATCACCGTTTTTGTTTCCAAAACTTGCATCCGTCCCGGTCTCCTCGTTCTCTCCGTTGTCCGTTCTGAGCCCAGACACACTTGCACGCGCCCGCGGCATGTCCGAAATATTATTTTATAAATGACCGGAAAATGTTCTCAGAATGGGATGAAAGTTGGCATGCGGTGTTGTTTTAGTGTAGATAGGCTGCCTGTCAAGCCCGTTTGACGCCCCAACGTATAACTATAGCGGCAGTATAGTCGGTCATATGTCGGACGTTTCCAGTATCCCGAAACATGTGCCGGGCTTTCCCTCTCTTTCCTCCCTAGACCATCTACATAGTCCGCTACCAACCGTGAGGCCCCGAAACCCCTCCTTGCACTGTGCATCGAACCCCTTGAGTGCGTGTCCGAAAGTTGTCCCGAACCCAACCCGGACAGTCGTCACCGTTGGGTCCGGATCATCTCCAAACATCTATAAAACATCACCGTTTTTTTATTTAGACTCCCTAGCCTATTTCTCCTGACCGTCCGATTTTGATCGGAAGGACGAGATAGCCCCTAACCTAACCCATGATGTATATATTCGTCCACCCCTAGTCCATTTTGGTCAAACCCTAAAAATTAGGAGGCTTGTCCCTTCACCCGCCGCCGCACTCTCCACCAAATCCTCTGTCGGTATCCTCCCAGATCTGATCCAGCCAACCACGCGCAGCCAACCCCCTTCCTCGTTTTCAGATCCACCATCCATCCCTTTGATCCATCTCCAGTCAACGACCGCCGACGCTCAAATCCCGCAGGAGCCCGAGCTCCACCTCTTCGCCACCATCCCCGCCTCCTGGATCCTCACGTCCCCAGCGCCATAGCTGGACCTCGTCGGAGACGCCGGCTAACGAGGACAACCCCGCGCCCCTGTCTTCCTTTTTCCCATGCTCCTGTTCCTCCTTCCCTCACACGCCTCTCTCTCTCTGACTTGCCACAGCAGGGAACAGTCGCCGGCGCCCTGCATCCTGTCCCGCTCGCGCATGACCGCACCAATGGCCAGCGCCCATCCTCGGCTTCGTCTCGACCAGGAGCACCATGCCGCCTGATGCTCAAGCCACCACCGGGAAAAGACTTCATCGCCACGAGTTCCGGTGTTCAGGTCCTCCTCGTGTGCTGCCCGAGTCTCCCCTGCTTCGCCAAGCCATTGTCTCCGGCCAAATCCTCTTCCTCGACGAGATCCTCGCCCGCACCTCCGCTGCCCCGACTCCATCTCTCGCCATCCTCTTCGTCGATCCGGCCGGCCGCCATGCGGGTCAAGCTCGTCCCGCGCCCCTGCTCCCCTCTTCTTCCTTCCCGGCCTCCTTTTTCTCACGCTGCTCCTTCTCTCTTCTGTTGTCTTCACAGCGCTGCTGTGGACATCCCCGTTGAGCGCTTGTGCCGTTGGAGCTCATCGCCGGTCCTCTTGCGCGCCCGAAGCTCAAGCTCCTCTGCCCGGGCGTCCCACGCACCTCAAGCTGCCGTCCCGCGCCTGGAGCCGCGCCCCTCCGTCCCCTGCGCCTCTGTTTCTTCCTCGCCGCCGCAGTCCTGTTTCACGCCGCGCCGCTCCTCTGTTTCGTTCGAGCAGCAACGAGCAGGTCCGCTCGCGTTGACCAAGCGAGGCAAGCGCCAGGCCCAGCCTGCTTCTTTGCCACGGCCCAGCGCACCCCTCCTCACCCAGTCGGCCTTCTTCCACTAAACCGGGCCAAAGCCCATGGGTGAGGCCACCCCCAGCGCCTCCTTTTTTCTATGCTTTTGGGCCAGACAGATTCGGCCCGAGCCACTGTTTTTTTTTCATGGACGATTTCCTAATTTTTCCAGTGCTTTACAGATTTTGCAGAGAACCCCCTAGGCTTCATGCATTTATTAACTCACAATCTATGCATCATATGTAAAAACCTTATATATGAAAAATGCTTAGATTTTCATCTAGATTTATAATATCCAACTTTCATCCATGTTTGAAATGTTTAAATTGTTGTTTGCTTTAATTTGCCCCTATGCCATGTTAAAATGATTTAATTCATAACTAAATAACCGTAGCTCCAAATCTAACAAACTTTATATGTAAATGGGGTAGAAAAATGTCTAGTTTAACATGGTGTACTTGCTTTGCATGTTTAACAACTCTAAAATTGTGTTTAGGACAGAACAGTACCAAATCTAATATATGCTCATGAGGTTTTTCCGGACTTGTTGTTTGTTGTTCCGGCCTCATTTAAATTTGCCTAGATAGGTAGTTCTTCATATGCTTCACCCTTTGCCATGGTAACCAACATTTAGTTTTGTTGAGTACTTAAATGGGAGAGAACTAAATAATTGTTGTGGTGCTTCATCAATATGCAACTTGTTGCATATTGAGCTTCACTTAATTTGTAGTATCGTTTGTGCATATTGCCATGCCATGCTTCATTAAACCGGACATGCATCATACTTGGTTGTGCATCATGCCATGTTTATGTGATGGTTGTTTTACTATATTATTTGCTTGTTTCCGGTGTTGCTTCTTCGGGTTAGTTCCGATAACGTCGCGTTTGTAAGGTTCGACTACATCCGTTTGTCTTCTTCATGGACTCGTTCTTCTTCCTTGCGGGATTTCAGGCAAGATGACCATACCCTTGAAATCACTTCTATCTTTGCTTGCTAGTTGCTCGCTCTATTGCTATGTCGCGATACCTACCATTTGCTATATCATGCCTCCCATATTGCCATGTCAAGCCTCTAATCCACCTTTCCTAGCAAACCGTTGTTTGGCTATGTTACCGCTTTGCTCAGCCCCTCTTATAGCATTCCTAGTTGCAGGTGAAGATTGAATTTTGTTCCTTGTTGGAACATGGGTTTTGCTGGGATATCATTATTATATCTTGTTTACTTTAATGCATCTATATACTTGGTAAAGGGTGGAAGGCTCGGCCTTATGCCTGGTGTTTTGATCCACTCTTGCCGCCCTAGTTTCCGTCATACCGGTGTTACGTTCCTTGATTTTGTGTTCCTTACGCGGTTGGGGGAATGGGACCCCCTTGACAGTTCGCTTTGAATAAAACTCCTCCAGCAAGGCCCAATCTTGGTTTTACCATTTGCCACCTAAACCTTTTTCCCTCGGGTTTCCGGAGCCCGAGGGCCATCTTTATTTTGACCCCCCCCGGGCCAGTGCTCCTTTGAGTTTCGGTCCAAACTAGAGCCCCTTGCAGCGCCACCTCGGGGAAACTTGAGGGTTGGTTTTAGTTGTACGGACTGCTCATCCGGTGTGCCCTGAGAACGAGATATGTGCAGCTCCTATCGGGATGTTGGCGCATCGGGTGGTCTTGCTGGACTTGTTTTACCATTGTTGAGGATGTCTTGTAACCGGGATTCCGAGCCTGATCGGGTCTTCCCGCTAGAAGGAATATCCTTC
>NW_024119274.1:0-8927 GCF_003073215.2 Triticum urartu
AAGAATTGGTGGGGCCGAGTTTGACTTTTGGTTTAGGTCATATGTGGATGTGGGAAGGGAGTTGAGGGTTTTGGAGCATATCACTAAGCACTATGAAGCAAGAACCTCATCAAGCAACACCTCATCCCTCCTTGATAGTATTGGCTTTTCCTATAGACTCAATGTGATATTGGATCACTAAAATATAAAATGTAGAGTCTTGAGCTTTGAGCTTGAGCCAATCTTTTTGTCCTTAGTATTTTGAGGGGTCCACTTTCCTCATCCATGCCATGCCATTCATTGAGCTTTTCCTAAAATATTAATCTTGGAATAATGTTAGCTCAATGAGCTATATGTTGTTAGGAATTACCAAAACCACCCAGGGATAGTTGCACTTTCAACTACACTACTTTGAAATCTATAAGGCAGAAGTTGAGAATCAACTTGAAAAGAAAATTAAACGAGTTCCATCAGATCGTGGTGGAGAGTACTTCTCGAGTGAGTTTTATTCCTTTTGTGCAGAACACGACATTATTCATGAGAGGACGCCTCCCTATTCACCCTAGTCAAATGGGGTTGCCGAGCGGAAAAATCGTACTCTGACTGATTTGGTTAAGGCCATGTTAGATACATCGGGTTTATCCAAGGCACGGTAGGGGGAGGCTATATTGATGGCATGTCATGTCCTGAATAAAGTTCCGACCAAGGATAATGAGATCACTCCCTATGAGAAATGGGTGAAGAGAATGACAACACTCTCGTACTTGCGTACTTGGGGCTGTTTGGCGAAAGTCAATGTGCCAATCCCCAAAAAGCGTAAGCTTGGACCCAAGACTGTGGACTGTGTTAAATTGAGCTATGCTAAGAACATCATTGGCTATAGATTTCTAGTAGTGAAATCTGAGGTACCTAACCAGAACGTCGGTACAATTATGGAGTCCAAGGATGCTACATTCTTCGAGGATAGTTTTCCTATGAGAGATATGCAAAGCACTTCTAGACAGGAATCTGATGAGACTCCTGAGCCTGCCATTCCTATGGAATATTATGAACAAACACATGATGAAAATCCTGAGGAGGATGATGAGGAAACCCTTGGTAGGGGCAAGAGACAAAGGACTGCAAAGACATTTGGTGATGATTTCTTCGTGTACCTTGTGGATGATACTCCCACTTCTATTTCAGAAGCGTATGCCTCTCCAGAAGTTGACTACTGGAAGGATGCGGTCCGTAGTGAGATGGATTCCATCATGGCTAACGGGACATGGGAGATCACTGACCGTCCCTATTGTTGCAAACCACTGTGATGTAAGTGGGTGTTCAAAAAGAAGCTTAGGACTGATGGTAGATTGAAAAGTACAAGGCTAGGCTTGTGGCCAAGGGCTATGACCAGAAAGAAGAGGAAGATTTCTTTGATACTTATTCACTTGTGGCTAGACTGACCACCATTCGAGTATTACTCTCGTTGGCGGCCTCGCATGGTCTTCTCGTCCATCAGATGGATGTTAAGACGGCTTTTCTGAATGGAGAGCTAAACGAGGAAATCTACATTCGACAGCCAGATGGCTTTGTGATGGATGGTCATGAAAGAAAGGTGTGTAGGTTGCTGAAATCTTAATATGGCCTGAAACAAGCACCTAAGCAATGGCGTGATAAGTTCAATACAACTCTGACATCTGATGGTTTCATTGTTAATGAGGCTGAAAAATGTGTATATTATCGCCATGGTGGGGGCGAAGGAGTTATACTATGCTTGTATGTTGATGACATATTGATATTTGGAACAAACCTCAAAGTCATTAAGGAGGTCAAATCGTTTCTATCTTAGAACTTTGAGATGAAAGACCTTGGTGTGGCTGATGTTATCTTGAGCATCAAGCTACTGAGAGATAATGAGGGTGGGATCACACTTCTGCAATCCCACTATGTTGAGAAGGTGTTGATTCTCTTTGGATATTCGGACTGCACACCATCTCAAACACCATATGATCCCAGCGTGTTGATTCGAAAGTCCAAAGGCACGACTAAAGATCAATTGAGATACTCTCAAATCATTGGTTCACTAATGTACCTAGAGAGCGCAATGAGGCCTGACATAGCGTTTGCTGTGAGCAAACTGAGCTGCTTTGTTTCCAAACAGGGTGATGTACATTGGCATGATGTTGAAAGAGTTATGCGCTATCTGAAAGGTACTATGAACTATGGACTTCACTATACCAAAGACCCGTTGGTACTTGAAGGGTATAGTGATGAGAATTGGATCTCTGATGCTGATGAGATGAAGACCACAACTAGGTATATGTTTACTCTTGGAGGTGGCGCTATTTCCTGGAAGTCTTGCAAGCAAATGATCTTAACGAGATTGACAATGGAAGCAGAATTAACAGCATTAGATACATCTGGTGTTGTAGCAGGGAGATGGGTATGAGACCCACATGAGTTGCCATGGTGGTAACCCAACCTATGTGATCAGAGGTCCCGTGAAGTAGGACCTGGAAAAACAAGCTAGTGGTGAACTGAGGAGAGTAACTAAACTAACCCACTCCGTTAGACATGCTATACTCTCAATACTGTATGGTAGGATGACTATTGTCTTAATGTGTTCCAAAGCTTATGTAAGCAAGATGCTATCCTATAGAGCGATCTTTGGAGGAACACACCTATGTGAGCCCGATTACTGTTCACAATCTATGAGATTGGGGTGATCTCTAGTAAGCTCATGAACAGGCCAGGAGTGTGACTTATATGCTCCATCCGAGGGGTCAGCCTTTGGCAGCCTAGTACCTGTAAGACATGTGGTGAAGCTTCTATACGACAAACTGACAATTCAAGACTTAGTCCATTGTTAAGTTGTGAAGAAGTGTAGCTGCTTGCTCTAGGTGAAGTTCAACCTTAACAGGTCTACACTGGAACACTGGTATATCGAAACAGCAATTGGAACAGAGGACACAATGGGCCCTCGAGATCTGGTGGGGGATTGCTGAAATATAGGATGGGCCCTAGGCCTATCTAGCAATTTCTGAAATTCTCTAAGGGCCCATGTGGGTTTATTGGCACTAGGTGTAGTGGGAAGTTTAGTCCCACCCCGCTAGTGGAGAAGGAGTTGGACCTCTTTATAAAGGAATTGTCTTCCACATGTTATTCGAGTTTGAGAATAGAAGAGGCCCTCGCGCGCTCCTCCTCCACCGCCCGCCTCGCCACGCCTCGTCACGACGCGCCGCGGGTTACGGGATTGAGCCGAGCTCACGCCTACACGCTTATTTTTGCCAGTCACTAACGGAGAGTTTCTGACAGCTGGGCCACGATCTGAGACGTCGGATCGTGGGCTGTCACGGACTCAGACGTGGGTCGAGCCCACGTCTCTCCACGCGGCTGTGCCTATATAAGTGTGCGGTGTCTTCCAACACTAGCTGCCACGAACAGATCACATATGCTCACGCGCACTGCCCACCGTCGTTCCTTTGCTGCTGCTGCCGCCGGTGACTCCATCCCGTCCGTCGCGTACACGGTCGACGGGAGAGCAGGTCTCCGAAACCCCGTCCCGCTGGTTCTTGTACATGAGAGGGACAAATAGGTTTTTGGGAAGCGACTACGTGACTACTCGCTGTTCGTCTACTTCCTCTACGTCTGCGTCGCCCTCATCATCACCATGTCCACCACGCCGAACATGCCACCGCCAAGAAGCTCGAGGCCGACAAGAAGGCCGCCGGGGACACCACTGCTGCCGCCACCACCGCGGCGGCCTCTGTATGGCCTACTGGAGGGGATAACTTGTTTATCCCGCTCATTCTGTTTTCTGTTTTAACCATGCTAGCGTTATACATAGATCTGTCTGCAATTAGTGTAGTATGGGCTTGCATGATTGAATATCAGTATGCAATTATTTTTGTCACTGCTATGTTAGTGATTTACTCGTCGATTAAGTTAATCGAAAAATTACCTATTTATTCAGCATGGTGTAGCATGTCAAATCAATCAAACGGACAATTTCCAATTGGAGATTTCGAGAATAGTACTCCCCCCAATCCAAAATTCTTGTCTTATATTCGTCTAGATACCGATGTATCTAATACTAAAACGTGACTTGATATATCCATATTTAGACAAATCTAAGACAAGAATTTTAGAACGGAGGGAGTACCAATGAGCAGCACTTAGACAAATCTAAGACAAGAATTTTAGAACGGAGGGAGTACCAATGAGCAGCACGTAAGTTACCATGTCCGTACTCATTATCTTCCTGCAAGAAAATCAAACCGGCGTTTATAGGTACAGCATCAAGCATCTTCAGTGCCAAGTGAATATTAGGTTGAGGGAGTACTTCCAGTAACATTATACTAGCACCAGGCTCAAGAATCAACAATTGTTGTTTGTCCAAATTCACAACTCTCTTCTTGCCTTGAATAATTACCTGAATACTGGCACGTGTTGATTTCAGTCCATTGACTATAAGACCTTTTCTGCTTTCTTGCCGTAATTGTAGCCTGAGCTTGTCTCCTTCACCATCATAATATTCCAAATAAAATACCCACGCAATTTTCCATCCAGAACAAGGTGCTTGGTTGTCCTGGCCAATGTGGTCTGATGGATTTTCTGTCACTAGTTTCACCAATGCAAAAACACTAGGAACTGTTATCCAACAAGCACTTGAACTCACAATTTCTAACTCTCCACTAGCGAGGATCCCATGGTGATGACTAACATGCACCACGGATAACAGAGAATTGCAACTCTACTACAGAGCTCTCTATTTGACTTCCAGGAAACCGGAGCAATAGAAACTGAGCAAATTGTTTGTCACTAGCAAAATACTCTAAGAGAAGATTCTCAGAACCATATGGAGAATCATGTTCATATCCATCCCAGTCTAGTCTCCAAGCAATTTTCGAATGGTTGATCTTAAAGGCACACTGAATAAGTTGTCATCAAACAGAAATTGAACCCAAACTTGAATATAACAACCATGCAGTAGCTGTATTCTAGAAGAGTTTGAAGCATATGAGAATTTATACCTTCTCAGCACTCCAGGTTTTGCACTTGGTATAGAATAACGCCAAGAGCTCATAAATTCTTGGAACATGTCCATAAGAGATTTGGCTGCAGAATTACTTGGAAGCCCTTGTAGTACAACTGAACTGGAAATCTGTAGCAGCCTCCTAGTATTGTACATAAGAATAGTACAGCTCTCGCCAACTGATTGTTGCACGGGTATACCATCTGAAGCAATCGTAACGAGGCTCCACAATTCACGCGAAGATCTGATGTTGCTAATCCATGTTGGATCACTGAAAAAGGAAGACCACGGCAGAGGTCAGAGTACCTGTATCCTTCGCTCAATAACTGAAGCTACGTCCTCGCTGGTGTTGTAGTCGAGGCAATCAGTTGGATACTTGGTGATAGCAAAGTTATCCAGATCAATGAGAATGAACAGCCAACGGCCCAACGCCGAGGCATTGGAGAGGCTCATTGTTGACGCTCAAAATTGACACGATCATAAAGAGTAGCTTGAAACTATGTCTAGATTAATTCAAACTTATTATTGAAACTCACCATGGGATGGCTCTCTTCTAGAAGATCAAGATGAATATGAAGATGGTCTAAAACGGAGCTTGGATGCAAAAGTTCTGACAAGTTCAGAGATGCTCATGCTGACATTAGATTAAAGAATGGCTTGAAATCCAACTAATATGGCTTCGGATGAAAAAAGTTTCAATAAGAAAGTTGTGCGGCTCATGGAAGCGGTTGATTTTGATATAAAAAAAGTCTCAATCGAAGTTAGTATGCAAAAGTTAGAGCCGAAAATGCGCGGCTGCATCAGGATGGCCGGACACTCCGGGAATGATCATCCGGATTTTGGATTTCTCCGAGGATGGCCGGACACTCCGGGATGTTTGTCCGGGTTTTGGATTTTTCTACCGCAGACTTCGGAAAACAGCCGAAAACCCCCTCAAGATGGCATCTGATCAAAAAACGTTCAACATGAAAGTAGTTCGTCTCGTCGAAACGGTCAAGATTGCTTTTGGTTTCGTTTCCATCCGAGGTCGTTTACTGCCTCAAACGTAACCCGCAAGTTGCATCCAGGTTGTAAACCGAACAGTTTTGAAAAGTTCGGATTCCGAGTTGGATCCAAACTAGGGTTTTGAACGTGAATTCTAACCTTTCCTTGTGCGGGAAGTCCATCCGCCTGTTATATACGTAAGGGGTGACGGCCGATTAAACAACACACAATCAAACAAATCATCCACCAGTTTTTATCTTTTATCTTTTCTCTTTAACTCTAGTTCGTCTTGTTCCTCGTTCTTCGTTCGTTCTTCTTGTTGCAGGGCGGCAACCCTCGAGGCCGTAGGGGTGATCAGGTCGACCTAGGGAAGCCAATAGCCGTCGTGCGCCCTGGCGGGGTCCCTCCCGGGTGTGTGGGGTTTTGGGTCCTCAAAAGCACCCGCCGGATTGCCTGCGTATCACGTTTCCGGCCGGGTCAACTTCAATGTGAGCTGCAGTGCATCACCCCCGGCGTCGAGGGTACACAGTGACGTGTTCGTGTGCGAACACTCATGTGGCGTTGTGAAGGATGTAGGTGCACTCCAGGAAATTAGGCACGACCCCGCTAGGTCGTCTCTGTCAGTATTATGATAGAGGCCACATACAGGTGCAACAAGCTCAGAAGGGACATTGCGGACAGTAGAAGCTAAGAAATTGGAGAATGAGTATGTAGGCAATGACATATAAGTTCCTTATGTAGGACAATTATGGAGGTTGCGATTGCGAATATGACGACTCTGTCAAAGTTGCTCTAACAATTTATACGCCATCTGCTCTGTGAGACAAGGAATTTGCTGTATTTCATAAGTAGAAACATGAACTCCGCATAAAGATAGAAGACCTTTCATGCAATCATTCTTCCACATAAAAATGTCACTGGTGCATGTTGGCAAGTTTTTTTTAAGACAAAAGACATCTTTATTAATGATCAGTCGAATTGTTTTTTGCCGTCACAATTTCGTTTGTATTTGGAATTCACGTGGATTGTTGATTGCTGCATGAAAATTTGTACGCTCTACTAGGGCATTGGATTCTCCTTTCATGAGTTAGCTCAGGAAACAAAAATGAAATTTGTTTGGCATCTCCATAGACCAAATCAAAACCAAAGGCTTACACGTATTGCGATAATATCCACAGAAGTGATATGCGGAAGCAAAACTAAGCCCCCTTTTATTCTTATATTTTCTGCTACAATCAAAGCCGTGCACCAAATGGACAAACTGTTAAAATGTTTTTTCGAATGGAGAACTCTTCAGATCTTGGAAGTTCTAATTATGGCTACATTTCTTGTTGCGCGCCACTTTTATCGATTTGCTGGTACAATCATGTCCGTTCAACATCATATCAACGATCATGGTCGACCAGCCCTTTTATTAATTAAGACCAAACTCCTAGAGGCAGCCACGCTCGCATTCGTCCTCTGCAAATCGCAAAACCATAAGAAGAAGAACATTGGGTTCCAACACTGTTCATGAAAATAAAACAAACAAGCTGAACAAATTAATGAAATGAGAGAATGGAGCTAGTTCCATCGTCTTACCGGACGGATTCGTCTGGCCACAGATTTTGACTTTGGCACAGGCCCCCCTGCACCGGTCGCGGTCACCACCGGCAGCGCCGGCAGCGGCGGCCTGGTTGGGGCTGCACTTGTTGGAACAGAACGGAACGCAGGCGAATCGCAGGATGTGGTGCCTGCATTGACGGTAGCAGTCCTCGTAGCATTCGCAGAACTTGGACTTGGCGGCGACCTGACCGGGCAGCACGAGCAGGAGCACGCACAGGGCGGCAATGGCGGCCACCCTCAACTTCTTGGCCTCCATCTCTCCTGCTTCCTCTTGGCAGCACGAATGAAGAAGAAAAGAAGACAAGTGCTGTGTTGTGGTGAGAGAGAGAGAGAGAGAGAGAGAGACGTGCTTGTGGAAGATGAAAATGCGGGCCGTGGGTTGTCCTATTTATACTGGCAGGCGCATCACTCACGGGCCGCTAAAGGAATTTTTTTTGCCGGTATCAATTGCCGACAGCTAATTAATCTCCACAAATTTGGCAGTTTGGTAACCACGTACACGAGGTTTAATGTGTCTGTCAGACGTTTCTGCTGTCACTAACCCCGTAATAATGGTAATAGTTCATTTCTCCACGTAAAGTGGCACCAAATTCACTTAATAGTGCATCACTCGCTGCCAAATTCGCTTTGCATGCAGCCGTTGAATTGATATATGGTTTGTAGACTGTTTAGAATGTTTGATCATCGTTCTTTTGAAACTCAGCATGTTGCTCACCTCTGATTTCACTAGCCTTATGAAGCTGCATATGCTCATGTCAATAGGAAATTGAACCGGCAGTTTGAGACACTAAGGGCATGTGTAGCAGATCTCCGAAGCTATTTCAGGGCAAATGTTTTTGTTTAGGAGATTGAGCATCATCTAGCAGATCGCTAAAAACTACTTTGATTTCTACGACAAGTAATTCAGGATAGAGATATAACAACCATGATCCTGCATATATGTTGATGTTGATACAAGATTGAATTCAGTTTGACACTAAGGTATCTTAGCAGACTCCTAAAAGCAATATTTGAGGGGAAATGTTTTGTCTAGGGGTTTAAGCATCACTAGCATGACCCATAACACCTTTAGTTCCTCGAATATACTCATGCTCTAGAGTGGGTTGTTCCTTCCAGCTCGACCGCAGCTTTCCTGCCCCTACCTTGATGCCACCGCCGCTAGCCCCATCGCTGGCCGTCCCCGGCCCCAATGAGCAGTGGCATGGACATCCCCATCCCAGCACTATTGAAAATTCATCCTCAGGATCGATCACATAAAATTGCATGAACACACACACTCACAAAACTCACATATCGCTATATATATATATATATATAATATATATATATATATATATATATATAG
>NW_024119275.1:0-13740 GCF_003073215.2 Triticum urartu
TTTACTTTTTACTTTGCATCTTTATACCAAAAATATTATATCTATCAGATCTCACCCTTGTAAGTGACCGTGAAGGGATTGACAACCCCTAATCGCGTTGGTTGCGAGTAGCTATCGTTTTGTGCAGGTACAAGGGACTTGAGCGTGGCCTCCTACTGGATTGCTACCTTGGTTCTCAAAAACTGAGGGATATACTTACGCTACTCTGCTGCATCATCATCTCCTCTTCGAGGAAAACCAACGCAAGCTCAAGAGGTAGCAAGAAGAATTTCTGGCGCCGTTGCCGGGGAGTCTACGCAAAAAGTCAACATACCAAGTACCCATCACAATCCCTATCTCTCGCATTACATTAGTTGCCATTTGTCTCTCGTTTTCCTCTCCCCCACTTCACCCTTGTCGTTTTATTCGCCCTCTCTTTCTCCTTCTCCTTCTCCTCCTTTCTTCGTTTGCCTTTTTCTCGCTTGCCTTTTGTTTGCTCATGTGTTGGATTGCTTGTCTGTCGCGGTGGCTCAACCGAGATTTGGTGATCTTCACCTTAAAAGGTTAGAGGAGATCGAAAACAACGTTAGGAAGTTTATGGTTTTGCAATTTGAGCATAATAATTTCTTTAGAAATGAGCTTAAGGAACAAAAAAGTTTTATGAGTTATATGAATAAAGAGCTTGATGATATGTCTAAAGAATTTGATGGTATAAGATCCCAAATTGCTCGTCTAGAAAAGATGACTGCTGAAATTTCGGATATGCAACCCACCTTAGTCAATAAGATGGCCGCTAAACCGAATTCCTATGAAAATCAAGATGAAGATCTAAAAGTTATTGATGTTTCCCCTATCAAATCTTTGTTTTGCAATATGAATCTTGATGAAACTGAATATGATCTTCCTCTACCTAGAAGGCGTTCCAAAAATTCGGAGTATTTAGATCTCTATTATGAAATTGATGAAAGTGGGATTGAAAGAAATAAAAATCTAGATGTTGCTAAACCCACTATATTGGATTTCAAGGAATTTAATTATGAAAGTTGCTCTTTAATTGATTGTATTTCCTTGTTGCAATCCGTGCTAAATTCTCCACATGCTTATAGTCAAAAGAAAGCCTTTACCGAACATATTGTTGATGCCTTGATGCAATCTTATGAAGAAAAACTTGAGTTAAAAGTTTCAATCCCTAGAAAACTCTATGATGAGTGGGAACCAACTATTAAAAATTAAAATTAAGATCATGAGTTTTATGCTTTGTGTGATTTGGGTGCTAGTGTTTCCACTATCCCCAAAACTTTGTGTGATTTGATAGATTTCCGCGATTTTGATGATTGCTCTTGAAACTTGCATCTTGCGGATTCCACTATTAAGAAACCTATGGGAAGAATTAATGATGTTCTTATTGTTGCAAATAGAAATTATGTGCCCATAGATTTCATTGTTCTTGATATAGATTGCAATCCTTCTTGCCCTATTATTCTTGGTAGACCTTTCCTTAGAACGGTTGGTGCGATTATTGATATGAAGGAAGGGAATATTAGATTTCAATTTCCATTAAAAAGGGCATGAAACACTTTCCTAGAAAGAAAATAAAATTGCCATATGAAACTATCATGAGAGCCACTACAAGGATTCGGGTCTATTGCAACAAAATCGTTCGTTGCAATACATGCTAATTTGTGGCTTTAAGTACCTATTGCCACGAAACAACATTCGTTGGCAGCCGTTGTGACTGGACACATGGTAATAGGTTATTGCCACAAAAAAGCAATTGTGGCAATAAAGTGTGCTATTGCAACAACCATGTGGGAAGTTGCCACATGTTTTCCCGTAGCAACACTCACCTGATGCCACAATTTGCTTTGTGGAGATAGGATTAATGCAACATGTAACAAATCATGGCGACTAGTAGCTCGTGGCGATAGACATTTGTGGCAACACCCTATGCCAACGATGTTTGTTTCGTGGTGCATACTATTCCTTGGCAATAGTCAATTGTTGTAATAAAATATGGCAACAATCCTTGCTTTCGTGGCATTAGGCATTTTGCTACGAACCGCTACACTTGTGGCATTAAGTTATGGCAACAAATATTCCAGTTGTCGTAACAAGAAATTGCAACATACTAGTTTTGGTGGTGATAAATAGATATCACAACAGGTGAACTGTTTGTAGCGAGAAACTATTGCGACAATATAAAATTTTCGTGGTGCTAACATGTGGCAACCAAAAGTGGGTTGTGGTAATATCCTATTGCAACCATAAAAAAAATAGAGGAATTCAACTACAATATTCGAAACCATATGTATAATATGTAGATTCATAAAATTCATAATTCTCATAGCAACTATCCATCAAATGAAACTCAAATGTAATTTAGCCATCCTAATTAAGTGCCAAGACTAAACTGTTCGTGATCTAGAGTCCAGTCGAGCTAGTTCTTTGGATCCTGCAATCAAGAAATAAAAAATATAGTTCTATTTAATGAGTCCAACATAACATACACCATACAATTTTTCCTGACCCATTGTTAAAAAGAACTATCGGTAGACTAACTAGAGTAATACTGTGTCAGCAAGCATGTAACTAAGGGATCATAACAGTTTTACAAGTATAAATGTCTAAAGCACAAACACAAGTACATGTACTAAAAGCTTCACCTATTGATTTAAGTTGTGACTCAATCTATAGTTTCAGTTAAGTTCATGTCCCTAGCTAGCACATATTCGTTTTGTGTAAGCTCTGACTCGATGCAGCAACAACACATAGTGAAAGAGAAGAAGCAGCTAGTTAATTAGGAAGGCCAATGACGTAAGTATAAAATGCAGGTGAACATGAAGAGAAAGCAATGTTGTGACTTACCATTGCTTCAAACATTTGAGAATTCTTTGTTGCATCTTGTATGAGCGCATTTGGAGAAATAATAATTAGCCTTCCACCTTGAGTCTTATTAGGACTAGATCTCTGTAAAAGAGTATTTTGCAAGTTTGTACTACTATTTTCTTTCTCAATCCTCTTCGTAGTCACCTGCAAATAGAAGTGCACTTTTAGCAATGTACTAGTAAATGTGCATGTGCAATGCACGTCTTGACTAATACTCCCTCCGTCCCAAAATTCTTGTCTTAGATTTGTCTAAATACGGATGTATCATCACTAGTAGAAAAACGACTTTTAGTACCGGTTCGTAAGGACCTTTAGTACCGGTTCTGAAACCGGCACTAAAGAGTGGGGACTAAAGGTCCCTCCCCCCTTTAGTCCCGGTTCAACACGAACCGGGACCAAAGGCTCACCACGTGGCACGAGGCGCGCCGTGGTCTGGAGGACCTTTAGTCCCGGTTCGTAAGGATTTTTTTATTTTTGAAATAAAGTAAAAACAGCCCGCCTACTGGGCCGGCACGACCTGCGTACGACTAGAAACCCAATCTCTAGTTGGGCCAGGATGCAGGCCCGTACGACCCAGTAGGCCCCACAGGGCAGAAGACTTGCAATAGGCCCACAAAGTCCTGCTTAGAGAGGAGCTCGACATGGTAGCCGCGGCGGGGCTTATAAACCGGTGCGAACTCCTCTCAACTAGCGAGGTGGGACTAAACATTATGCACTGCGGGTGGCAGCGCACCACCTTTAGTACCGATTGGTGGCTTCAACCGGTACTAAAAGGGGGGCCTTTAGTACCGGTTGGAGCCATCCAACCGTACTAAAAGCCACCACCTTTAGTAACCGTTGGGTGGCCCCAACCGGTAATAAAGACCCCCCCCCCCAACCGGTACTAATGTGGCACGAACCAGTACTAAAGGTTCACCACGAATCGGTACTAATGAGCGCCGCCCGCCTAGCCGTTGGAACCAGTACTAATGGTCACATTAGTGCCAGTTCAATTACAAACCGGGACTAATGAGTTTCACATTAGACCCTTTTTCTACTAGTGCATTGATACATCCGTATTTAGACAAATCTAAGACAAGAATTTTGGGACGGAGCGAGTATTACAATCATATGTGAAACTTCACTTGTGTATGTATTCAACGTGCACCATTGAATTAATCATGTGAAATCAGCAAATATATAGTAAACTTTACAAATCGATCTAATAGAAGATCAAACATTAACCTGGTCATAGCGAAGTTTCAGCTTGTAGTGTAGCAAGTTCTTCATCTTCAGCTGTAGCTTTCTGTGGAGCAGGGGGGATTGCTTGCTTATTTACAAGACACACACTGCTACCTCCAATTCTTCAAGTTCCTCCTTTGGTTAATCCTGCACATTTTGTGCAATAGTATTAATGATAAGTGACTCAGCTAAAACAATGAAACGGAAGATTGTAATGAATCTTAAATATTACCTTGTTCAAATTAGCAAAAGCAAGAGGATCTGACAATGCATCATGAATTTGTTTCATATGTCCAGTCAGTTTGTTAACTCCACCCATATCTTTTCAACGCACCAATATTTCAATAATATGCATGTAGCAATCAAAATATCTAATTTGCAAGGCTGAAAAGCTACACATTAAGCATTTGCAAGACCGTGACCATAGTAATGGTATACCTGGGAACGAAATTGGAGATTACAGTGACAGAGCATAAAATAAAGTAGTTGGGCGCAAGAGAAAAGCTCCACATACAGTGAGATGGCTCATACGTCCATAAGACTACATGTTGTTTGTTTGGATCAACTATTTTTCCAATCGACAAAGCCCAAGTCCAAAATCAAAAATATCAAGATGTATTGACAGTTATCGAACTTGCAAGATATATTCTTTAAGCTTGATTTTTCCAAAATCATCTTAAATTTTCATAAATCAGAAAAGGCGGGTGGATTTCCTCCTATGATAAATAAACAATGGAAAAAATATGTAATGATAATTTTGTATCCCTGGTTACTTCCAAACACTAAATTAAGAACTGAGACACGTAATTACCAAGTATTTTACAAGATCCATGATTATTTCATCATACAGTAAAATAGCAATGGAGACAACAACTAATGAGTAATGACCAAGGGTCTTTTCAAAATATCCTGCATCCGAATAAATCATCAACACTAACCAAGGGCCTGAAGCTGCTCGCTGATTTTCTCCTATTGGCTCTGCAGCACGATTCAGTTAAAAGGGACGTTTAGTTCAAATCCACCAAAATTCCAAGAGAAATGCAAAACATTTTAGTGCATATGGTAGACAAAAATGCAGTTTCGGCAATGAAACTACCTTTGCAGGCTTGACGTTTCCTTGCGCGGGGCGGTGGTGATGCGCGCCACCTTGTTCACCTTGCTGGTCATCATGCCCAATAAACCTAAGAAGGTGGACCATGTTCAGCATCTTTTTTGTACTGTGAAAAATAATAATATATATGCTTGTCAATTAGAGGCCCACAACAACACTTTCTATTGACTTCAATATTTGAGAATTTATTTTCTTCCCGCGGGACATTTTTTGTATGAAACAGTATTAGAGAAATTCAGTTAAACAGACATTAATTATGCTCATATCCACCAAAATCCCAAGGGAATGCAAAACATTCGAGTGCATATGGTAGAAAAAAAATACAGTTTTGGCGGCGAAACTACTTTTGCGGGCTTGGCCAGTCCTTGTGCATGGCGGTGGTCATGAGCTCCACCGGCTTCGCCTTGCTGGTAATCGTGCTCAATAAACCTGGGAGCAAGAAGGTTGAACATGTTCATCATTTTTTTGTAGTGTCCAAAATAATAATATGTATACTTATCAATTAGAGGTCGACAACAACACTTTCTATTCACATTTTAAAGTTTATTTTCTTCCTTAGTAAGAACAAAAATCATGCTAGGAAAACAAATTTTACTCAATGATTAGTTTAACTATTGAGCAAATAGTTACAGGTTCAGCTGACACCTTTGTGTTTTTGTTACTGATTTGTAGCTCCTCTGTTTTTCTCTTCTTTGTAGGCTGAGAGTATATCCAACCTTTGATAAAGTTTTGAATGTTGAAAGTTCTGAATCTACATGTTAGATTTATCTAGCTTTTTTCTACGCTGAGAGTATATCCACACCCTTTTAAGGCAGTCAATGGACAGAAAATTAGTAGAAGAACGGTAGATACGCTGTGTTTCAGGATATAACTGTAACCGCAAATGGGGTTTCTTTGATTCTGAAAGTATGCATTGCAAATGCTCTTGTCAGAAGCAACTCGCTGAGAACCTGTAATATTTGTTGCAACAACAGCGACCACAACGTCGAGCAGAGGAAGAATAGCCCAGCAATTGCATGACCTGCAAACCAAAAATTAGGACCAAATTAGAGAGTTCTATAGGAATTCAATGGATGGGAAATTTCAGGAGAATCCTTCAATGTTCATAAGAATCCTAAGAAACAAAATATATAGGCTAGTATGACACGGAGGCCCATGCCACATGACGCCGGAAGCGAGAGGAACGTGCCTCCTTCATGCATGACGCCCTCCGCCGTGCAGCCGCCACGGCACTGTTGCGCGCCCGCGCCATAAGGCCTGCCACGCGCAGCTTCGCCGCCGAGCCCCTCACACACGTCTCCTCCTCTATTCTCTTTGTTCTATTTCTCTTCTGGAGCAGATTCATGTATCCCCCCATGATCCAATCGCACTATCAAAGGTCCTGATTGTACCACACTGGGTCAATTACTTGTCACTTTTCTCTCAAGTTTCTCACATGTGTACTCTGCTTCTTTGAGTCGAATTGTTTTGGGTGAAGAATTCTTCAGTTAACCTCCACGGTACACAGCTTGTCTCTATGGACGTTGGGACAATAATTAATACCTTTTGTTTTGATTTAAAATTATCCATTAAGACAAAAATGCAGAACAGAATCATACAGACACATATTAACAGAAAACACATCTAGGAGTAGATGGAACTTTATCTGAAGCCACACGACGCGGACTTCAATTCAGCCTAGGCAATCTAACGAAAACTACAGAGAGATGCCGGTCCAGGTGCCAGGAACTTGGAGGGTTATACAAGTTGCAGCCAAATTGGCTTCCAATTGAAGCAGGAAAGTAGGGAATGCACACACAAAAAAAAGATCGATCTACATCGCTTGCTATGGAGGTTCAGGGATACGTCTTAGTGATGAAACCTGGTCGCGGTGTCTCCACCTCTGGGTCGGCCATGTGGCGAGCAGCCCCGACGTAGGCAGGCCGGCACTGTGCTCACGATGCAGGGAAGAAGACGGGAACTCCGCCGGCGCCGGCGCCAGACCGCATCGCTGCCGCTGGCAGCATAGCCGAGGACACGGAGACGCGGCCCGCGTCGTCGGGCACATAGGAGAGGGCGAGATCGAGGACGACGAATCCTCGTCGTGCAGTGGACTCCGGTGTGGTTCGCTGTGTTGACGCCGTGACGGAGGAACCAGGACGAGAGCTCAGATCCAATCGCCCGTGAAGACGCCGTGTGATTTGGTTTAGAATTTTTTTTTGAACGTCGTGTGATTTGGTTTAGAATAGTATAACTGTGGGTAGTTAGGAAGGCAAGGATAAATAGACTCTACTTTTTTGGTGGGAACACACAATATTGGCGCAAACTACAGTAAACCAAAATTAGGTGATGGGAAAGTAATTATTTTTGGATGGAATGCTTAGAGTAATAAAATAAATTGGAAAAATAATATTTCAAAGCAATATGAGAGATATATGCTCCTAAATATAATGTTACTAAAATATGTTTGTCAAAAGTTATTTCTTGTTGAAAAGACCACCAAGTCCGAGAATCATGGAGGGGCGATCTGGCGCCTTCCCCTCTAACTTTCTCGCCGTCGATATTTGTCTCGACAAATCGTCTCACGACTGTCATCTTCCTTCCGAATTAGATCGGGAGATTCCCGATGAAATCGTCTCACGCCTGTCATCTTCCTAAGTACGGCGGTAGGCGGCGTGTGGGAAGCTCGCATCCATGGCCGATGGAGAGGCTCTAGCTCGCGGGCGAAGGTCGGGAAGAGGGACAGAGGAATAGAGGAACTGCTTGGTCAACACCGAGGATGGAGGAAGAGGGCAACGGGAGCCATGGCCGACCAGGAGCGGCGTGCAAGGTCAGAGGGGCGGCTCGCCGGTCGGGGCTTGCCGTCCCGTAGAAATAGGGGTTGCGACCGGTGCTAGAGCGTTGTCGCCGGACGACCCGGCTGTAGGTTCAACCAGGTTTGCACTACAATTTCAGAAAATCATTTCAGAAGTAGCAAAAACTTGGCCAATTTTGAACTATAGCCCACAGAAACCTGATGTGACCCTCACTTTAAAACTACTAGGTTATATTCTTGCCTTGAAACACAAATACAGATGGGATGGGTTGATGAGATGGTCGATCTATGTCAGTCTTGATCTCACATTTTGATCTTGAGATGGGGTGATCTAAACATCTTTCATCTTACCAAACAATCCGTGGAGAGTTCCTCCGCGGTAGAGTAGGTCCAACATAATCATGTCATTTTTGTTTCAACGAAAACCATAGAGATTAAACTGTGTAAATTAATAATCAAACCAATTTCGTTCTGAGATCTCTTGTGTCAGGAACGTGTTGTTATATCATGGATCTACAATTGTGTATCTTTGTTTACTTCCTAGTTGCCATGACAAAATTCAAACTTTGAGCACAAATATTGCTTTGCAATGAAGTTAAATTTAGTCCTAGCATTTCACACACAAAAAAAAATCACATCTGTCCAGCAAGAAAATTGTGTGCAAATCTTCTATGTTTTTAAGCTCCCTCAAATTGGGGCGCTAAGAGAGCTCCGGGCTATGGTCGTGTGGTGGACCCTGTCCATCAGCGCCAGGAAGCGAAAACCCAAGATGGCTTAGACATATATTTTGTGTGTCAATCGCACATGATTTTTCCGTTTCTTCGAGTCGTCCATATGTTATGTAGTGCTTGGTGATTTGATTGGGTTGGGGCTTTTGATTTTGCGAGTTGCCACCTGGTCACTTTCCTGCTTTGAAGTAATAATCCTTTATTTGATACTCTCGCTCTACTGCAGTGTAGATTATTGCTCCTGATTAAGTTCCGCATCCTCCAAAATAGAAATCTTTCTCTCTGATTTATAGTCGAGATAATTGCATCTATCGTCCTCGTAGTCGCTGGCTGGCGAGGTCCGACTTGGTCCTGGTGGTTGCAAAGTGCTTCAATACGGTCACAGCACAAGAAAATACGTGCTCAATACGGTCTCTGTGGTTGAAACAACAGTCCTGACTCTACACGCTGCATAGTATCTCGTATTTCTATAGCTAACAGGCCCATTCGTCTGTGGGCCGAGTAATACAAAGAAAAAAGCGTGCCGACAAATAAAAGGAAAAAAAAACACGACGAGGGGATTCGCACGCTTAAGCTTCTGCCCCATCGTTGGGCAAGCAAGCCACCGAATCCATGATATGTTTAATATGGGGATGCATCGTCTATTATATAGATATCATGTCTTTTAAAAAATTCGTAAATTTTAAAAATGTTCGTGAGTTTTTTCAAAAACATTCATCGCTTCCCACCAGGCCAAATCCATGATATGTTTAATATGGGGATGCATTGTCTATTATATAAATATACTTGTCTTTTAAATTTTTTGTAAATTTATAAAATGTTCATGAGTTTTATAAAAAATGTTCATCGCTTCCAAAAAATTCATGATAGAAAAATAAAGTTTGTGTCCACAAAAAATGTTCATGATATTTTTCAAAATATTCAAAACAATTTTTCGGAATTTCTTTAAAATAATTCAATTTTATAAAAATGTTCGCCGATTCCAAATAAAATTCGTGAATTTAAAAAATATTCTTCACAAAAATGTTTCTGAATTTCAAAAGTTGTTCCCCAATTTCAAGGAATGTTCGCCTATGCAAAAAAAAACTTGTCGAGGAGTTCCAAAATAATTATTAGTCCATCATTATTGGGAATTTTATCAAACTACGCAAACTTTTCTTTTACATTGTAAAAACATATGAAAATTTCGCATACATTATTTGTATACCATGCAATTTTTTTACATTGTATAAACATTTTGGAAAATTTCACATACATTATTTGGAAATATGTGAGTATTCCGTTAAATGTCACGTTTATATTTAGAATGGGAATAAACATTTTCTGAACATTGTTGGGAATTTTGTCAAACAATGCAAACCATGTACAGTGTATTCTGCAGTATGACAGTTAGCCCGGTCCTGCTCGTCCGAATGGGCCCATATGTCAGTGGGATATATGAGAAATAAAACAAAAAAAACAGCACACGGGGTGTCGAACTTGAAACCTGTGCGCTGGTGAAGCACGAGCTAACCACCAGACAAAGCTTGTATGTGCTATATATCTTGAGATGCACTTCTTACATAGTCTTTTCTATTAGGAATCTATTTAGGTTTTTTTTTGGTGAAAAGAAATCTATTTAAGTTTTTTGAGAAAAGATATCCATTTAGGTTTTTTTAGCAACAGAGATCCATTTAGGTATACATAGTCTTTTCTTTCGGGCTGGACGGGCCTGTATTTTTTGTTTTAAAGCTATGGCCCAGTTGTCTTCTGTGTGCTCTAGTTTTTTGTTCGTGTTCATTTTTTTTGGCGATCTCCTATTTGGTGCGAGCGGCCTGGTGTGTAACCCCCTGCAATCAGTACGTACAATGTTTTTTGAAACTGCGAATATTTTAAAATTCATGATTTTTTTTCAAAATGGTAAACATTTTTACAAATTGGGGTGAACATTTTTCGAATTTAAAATTTGTTCACCAAATTGAAAAAATGTTCACCATAATTTTGAAGTTGCGAACATTTTCTAAATTCATGAAATTATTTACAAATTCTTGAATATTTTTTGACTTCACAAACATTTTGAAATTGCGTACATATTTTTTGGAACTTGTCAACAATTTTTTTTTTACATAGGCGAACATTTCTTGGCCATTTCAAATCCAAATGTAACGAGTTAAATATGTATTCCTATCAAGAAAGTGTGTTCTATCCATTTATAAAGTTTTTCCATAGTCTTGGTTAATTAAAATTGGTGCAATTTAAAAATAATTTAATTACTCCTTAGAGCTTGCAAAAAATACAACTTAATATCTATAAATTCGAATAATATATTTTTCCACTGTTTTACTTGTAACTAATGCAATGTCACACCGATGTTGCAATATCTTTTCGAATATTACCACGAATAGTTATCCTGTTGAAATACCTAGTCTCTATTGCAACAAAATGACTGCTTCGCGCAACAGATTTTTTTTGTCGCAATATCGTTACCATATTGCAACGCCGATTTAGTTTGTTGCAATAGCTAGCCACTTTTTTGCAACAATATTTGTAACTAATGCAACGTCATGCCTGTGTTGCAATATCTTTCCAAATATTGTCACGGATAGTTATTCTATTGAAACGTCTAGTCTCTATTACAACAAAATGACTGCTCCTCACGCAACGGAATCTTTTGTCGCAATACCGTTGCCATATTGCAACGCCGATATAGTTTGTTGCAATATGAGGCATCTATTGCAACAAAGTTAGTATTTATCGTGACCAAACTAAGTTATGGCAATATGTTCGACCTATTACCACAACGAGAGAATTTGTGGTAATATTGCGTTTTATTGCAACAAAACGTAGTTGTAGCAATAAATTTTGTTGCAATAGACCGGAATCCTTGTAGTGAGCCACTTATGGATTGCCTACCAAAGATGGCAATACCTAGATCTATCCTCGCTTTTATGCCTAGCTAGGGGCGTTAAACGATAGCTTGTTGGGAGGCAACCCAATTTTATTTTTAGTTTTTGTGTTTTTCTTCTGTTAGGGAATAAATAACCCATATACCTTCTGTTTGGATGTGGTTTTGTGTTTTAATTAGTGTTTGTGCCAAGTTAGACCTATTGGATCTTCTTGGATGATAGTTATTTGATCTTGCTGTAATTTCCAGAAACTTTGCGTTCAGTGACCGAATTATTAAAAATCATCAGAATGTGATAAAATACTGATTCCAATTTCTGCTGATCAAAAACAAATTGTCTTGGTCGTCCAATTTTGTTAGATTTTTTGGACTTCCAGAAGTTTGCGTTAGTTACAGATTACTACAGACTGTTCTGTTTTTGACAGATTCTGTTTTTCGTGTGTTGTTGCTTATTTTGATGAATCTATGGCTAGTAAAATAGTTTATAATCCATAGAGAAGTTGGAATATAGTAGGTTTAACACCAATATAAATAAATAATGAGTTCATTACAGTATCTTGTCGTGGTCTTTTGTTTTCTTTCTCTAACGGAGCTCACGAGATTTCTATTGAGTTTTGTGTTGTGAAGTTTTCAAGTTTTGGGTGAATTCCTTTGATGGATTATGGAACAAGGAGTGGCAAGAGCCTAAGCTTGGGGATGCCCCGGAAGGCATCCCCTCTTTCGTCCACTTCCATCGGTAATTTACTTGGAGCTATATTTTTATTCATCAACATGATATGTGTTTTGCTTGGAGGGTCTTGTATTATTTGTGTATTTTTTTGCTAGTGTGCCACAATCATCCTTGCTGTACACACCTTTTGAGAGATCTATACATGAATTAAAATTTTATAGAATACTCTATGTGCTTCACTTATATCTTTTGAGCATTATAATTTTGCTCTATGTGCTTCACTTAGATCTTTAGATCATGGTGGTGGATTTGTTTTAAAGAAACTATTGATATCTCATGCTTCACTTAAATTATTTTGAGAGTCTTAATAGCATGGTAATTTGCTTAATAATAACATGCTTGGTATTCAAGATTTTTGAAACTTTCTTTTGAGTGCGTTGAATACTAAGAAGAGTTGGATGCTTGATAATTGTTTTGAGATATGTAGGTAGTAATATAAAAGTCATGCTAGTAGAGTAACTATGAATTTGAGAAGTGCTTGATTTAAAGTTTGCAAGTCCCGTAGCATGCACGTATGGTAAATGTTATGCAACAAATTTGAAACATGAGGTGTTATTTGATTGTCCTCCTTATGAGTGGCGGTCGGGGACGAGCGATGGTCTTTTCCTACCAATCTATCCCCCTAGGAGCATGCGCGTAATGCTTTGGTTTTTGATGGCTTGTAGATTTTTGCAATAAGTATATGAGTTCTTCATGACTAATATTGAGTCCATGGATTATACGCACTCTCACCCTTCCATCATTGCTTGCCTCTACAGTACCGTGCATTGCCCTTTCTCACATCTAGAGTTGGTGCAAACTTCGCCGGTGCATCCAAACCCCGTGATATGATACCCTCTTTCACACATAAACCTCCTTATATCTTCCTCAAAACAGCCACCATACCTACCTATTATGGCATTTCCATAGCCATTCCGAGATATATTGCCATGCAACTTTCCACCATCCAGTTTATCATGACACATTCATCATTGCCATATTGCTAGCATGATCATGTAGTTGACATAGTATTTGTGGCAAAGCCACCGTTCATAATTCTTTCATACTTGTCACTCTTGATTCATTGCATATCCCGGTACACCGCAGAAGGCATCCATATAGAGTCATACATTGTTCTAGTATCGAGTTGTAATCATTGAGTTGTAAATAAATAGAAGTGTGATGATCATCATTCAATAGAGCATTGTCCCAAAAAAAGGAGAAAGGCCAAAGAAAAAAAAAGGCCCAAAAAAATAAAAATAAAATAAAAAGGGGCAATGCTACTATCCTTTTTCCACACTTGTGCTTCAAAGTAGCACCATGATATAGCAAGTCTCATATATTGTGCTTCAAAGTAGCACCATGTTCTTCATATAGAGAGTCTCTTGAGTTATCACTTTCATATACTAGTGGGAATTTTTCATTATA
>NW_024119276.1:0-8198 GCF_003073215.2 Triticum urartu
GTTCTGGATTGAACCGGGACTAAAGGGGGGAGGTATTAGTACCGACACTTTAGTCCCGGTTCTTGAACCGGGACTAAAGGCCCTTACGAACCGGAACTATAGGCCCTTTTTCTACCAGTGAGAACACTCATGGGGCCACGGCACTACGCACCTAGCATCAACAAATTATATGCAGTAGCCTTGAACAAGAAGATATAAACCAAGATTGCAAAGTCAGTTAAGACAGTGCCTAGGAATAAACTCCAAATATAATGTAAAAAGTTGTGAAAAAATTAAGGACAATGCCTTGAACAACAAGATATAAATGAAGATCACAAAGTAAAATACACTAAAGTTTCTCTATGCAACTTCACTTAAAAATACATTTATTTATATTTTTTCTCAAGCTGTGTATTGACATAAGCTTTACAACGCATGAAGAATAACTCAAATGGGAGTTCAGATGAATGGTCAAATAATTTCTACTATCATATGAAAAATTGCAATGAATCGTGTTCTGAAATTAGGGCAAAATTTCTAAGTTACAAGACAATGCTATGAAGGCCTTCCAGGGCTCTTGGCATACACAGGGAGAACTTTTTGGATGTGCACGATCATTGCGATCATTTTGAGTATTCGTGGAGCCGAAAAGTAGTCCATGTGACAAAGTTGTGCCTATTTTGGTGAACACTGCCCAAAGCCGATTCTGGTCCGAATGGTGAGACTAATTCTAATCTGGTGGGATCCGATCTTTTATGCCTTTATTTTGAATCAAAGCCAGAGGATCCAATTGGACCAAGCAAAGATGCAAGCAACCTCAAGTATGATTATGGTAGATGCAGTGCTGAGACGTTCTGGAATACGATAGATGGTGGTGGTCGGCAATGGATGGGATAATGATGCGGCGGCGACATGACTAAAGTGAATATAACTCGAAACTCTAAAGGACTAAGCCCTATGACTAGAAACTCGACATGGTGATGTAGAAGTAAACTCAAAGTTGAAATGCACTGAAAAGAGAGTTGTGATGGCTCTGGTTTGGATAGGATGATCTAACCCTATTTTTATTAATTTCGGCTTTTCATGGAATGTAGATATGAAAAATAGATGCAACATAGACTACTGAAAACCTATAACTACTCTTTGAATAAACGGTCGGATTGGAGTGGTTCTCCGACACCGATCAAGGTTAAAATGCTAAACTAACGGGCTCATTACGAACTATCCCCTACTCTGAATTTCAGGTGGGTGGGGCCCGTCCCTCCCCCTTATATCAGTCACAGCATGCCAAGTCACAAGCACTCCGTAACCTCCCTCCCCCCGTAATATCCCGTCGATGTAGCATTACTCCCGGTCAAGGAGTACCATGGTACTAAACTTCTATATTTTCTATAACTCGCTCTCGACATCTATCTCAAATAGTACTCCCACTTTCCCATAATGTAAGACGTTTTTTGACACTTCTGGGGCAGAGGGAGTACAATTTTATATACCAAGTTTAAGAGCATAAGAATGCATCTAAATATTAAGGTTTAATATGTAATTCAATGTCAATTTGGATGACACACTTGCACTAAATTTAGAACATATATTCAATAAAAGTTACATTCGTAGTATTATTTTGAGACATGAACTCTCAATGTGTTATGTTTAAATTAAATGTATTCTTCTACATGAGGGAAAATAAAAGGAACAAAATTGCAAGCATGCAAAGATTCATTTGCTGAACTCCGATGCATTGCAATTGTTTCTATGTGCTTGTATCTATTTTCTTGATGTTTGGGGGGTCAATCTGGACAAAGCTTCATCTCGCATGGCATTTCTTTGTAGGGTTTCATTTATATGTTTTGTTATACATTCTTTTTTTTAGCACATTTACTTCTCCACGACCTTATTTTTCCGGATTGATGTGTGGGATTTTGTACGATCATCCATAGAATTATGGTTTTTGGATTATAAACATGGGACATGACTGCGGTGGTTGGTGTCTAGAAATTTTGTCATTAATCTATCCTTTAAGAGCAACCCAACACAGGTCCCCGTCCTCGTTACATCCTTTTGTGAGTTTTGCGCGTAAAACACACTCCAATACTCACCTAGCCCACCTCCCTGTTCAACGGACCTCTATGCGACCCCACTTTTCTGTGATCCGCGTATGCAGGGGGGGAAATAGGGGCTCCCCATCCCTACCCAAACCCCAGTGATACTCCCCGCCACGGTCGACCATACGCTTTTGACCATCTATCACCATCTGTGGCCCCTTGAGTTTTTTTGTTGATGGGGAAAATAAGAAACTACCCCCTCACACAACACCCACAACTTGATATGGGGAAAATACGGTTGGAGTTGCTCCATGCAGAAAGTAACTACTAGTACAAAAGAAAAAACTACTAGTACACAAAATTTAATAGAAAACATCACATAGGTAATCTGAAATTGTGTTAAAAAATAATGGTGGTCCGCATTTTTTAGCTATAGTCTTTGAATATATCAAACAAAATGTTCATTCTTTCCAACTAAACTATGTTCATCCTTTCCAACTAAACTGTTCATACGACTCGTGAAAATGGTACAAATGTTTTGGTATCAAAGTTAGTGATAAAACCATTGCCATATATTACTAGAACATTTTAGAAAATAACACAAATGGGTTATGAATTAGTGAGGCCTACATAAAACTACAAAAGACATTTACCGTGGACATGAACTAAGAAGGAAACAAAAGAAAAGAAGAGGTGGGAAAGAAAATAAAAATAAATAAAAAACTAATAAATAGAGAAAAAGGAGGAAAACCATTTGAGGGAAAAGATAGTAGTAATAAAGAAAGAAAAACAAGATAGAAAGGGCCCGTTCTATGCATATATAGAGTACAGTCCAAGGGCTTTCTCCCGGTCTTTCTCCTCACTTCCGAATCCCCCCGATCCCATCTTTCTCTGAAGCCATGGCGGCGGCGGCGCAGCTACACCCAGCAGCAGATTAGTTGTCTGCTGCGTACTGCGCGCGCCAATCTAGAACAACAGAAATGCTTGTCGCCACCGAGCCGAAGCGTCCATGCCACGCAGACGACGGCGGCGGCGGGGATGCGGGCGATGACCGCCTGAGCCGCTGAGCGCGCTGCCGGATGATCTCCTCCGCGCCATCCTCTCGCGCCCCAAGGCCCGGCAGGCGGTGTTGGGACAAACCCAGATAGCTCTTTTTCTCTCACTCACATAAAAGAAGGTGGAAGATGGAGCACACAATTTTTCCGGCGCATAAACGCCTCCGCCGCATGAACGGCGCCTCGGCCGCACGAACGACCTCACTTTACTGGGCATATACCCGGGCATGGCAACACACCGCAGCCTATCCAGAGGAGCTCTTTCTCACAGCCGACCGGGCGCACACCACGGCCCCGGTGGAGACTACCTCATCTCTGGTCCTAGGCTCGGCTCATACCGGCGCACTTTGATCAGTACATGAGGAGGGTCTTTATACCCGCTGGCTCACACAGGCGCACACACACACGACTCAGCTACGGCCGCTCCACTCGACCAGCTTCTCCCGCACATGCAGGCCACGACTCGGGTCGGGCTCTCCTGCAGGGTTCCCAGCACGCATTATCGTGCAGGGCCAACGGGTGGCCGACACCTGTCCTGGTAGGACCCCACCATTTAATAAAACGTTTTTCTTTTCTTAATTTACTGAAACCAGTTTTTCTTTGCCTTATCCCGGCGTACCGCTGCTGCCACTCCCTCTTCCACAGCCACTCATTCCACTGTGAGGGAGGATTCCGACCGAGAAATTCACCGTTCAGGTCCGTCGCCGGCGGCAAGACCGGATTGCCGCCAAAATCTCTTCGTGGCTTCATCCATCCTTTCTCATACCAATCTATTCCATTGTTGTTGCCCCCGGATCAAAGGAGAATAGATCAAGATTGATAGGAAATTGTCCTCTCTGTGGATCAACATCTACGGTGTTCTTCAGCATGGACGGAGCTCCTGCCACTTCATCGTCCGTAGGTATGTTCTTGCGCCTGTAATGTACAGATTGTCAACACACTTGATCATACGAAGCTGATAAGATTGAAAGAAACAAATAAACAAAGAGTTGAATGTATGACATGCAAATTACTCCCAGTACTTCATCTTTCGTAGCCATGTTTCTTTGAAACACATGCAAATTAATCCTTCGGAATTGCATTATAATTCTGTTATGATGATTACTCCTATGATGTTGCGTAAATTTTACTGCCTGAGATTTCTCCTTTGACATATTCTCTTTTTGCTGACTCTAATGATATAGATTACTGTATCAAAGAAAAAGATCAATATGTTTCTAACGCTCCCATGAATACCATGTGTCGTTTTCCAAAAAGCATTGTTCTATCTATAAGGGCTTTTCAGGTTTCACTAAAACCAGGACTGAATATCGTGTTATCTTTTACTCCATGCGTCGTCCATGAACTAATTAGTATATGATATTTTTTATGTTGTGTAGATCATGACACCACAGATGTGGGAGAGGCAGGTCAAAACACTGATGACGATTACAGCAAAAGGTTAAAACCAGAGATAGGAATGGAATTTGAGAATGATGATATAGCATATGAGTTTTATAATGCATATGTAGGACATGTTGGTTTCAGTGTCCGGAAATTTTGGCATGATAAATCCTCAATGAATGTTATTCGAACAAAGAAATTTGTATGCTCAAAGGCAGGTTTCAAGGACAAGAGCAAGGAACAATGCCAGCGGAAGCGAGCAGATACAAGAGTCGGGTGTATGGCAGAGATGACCATCAAAATAAGTGGTAATGGAAAGTATGTTGTAAGCAGCTTTGAGGATGCTCACAATCATGAACTCGTAACTCCAAGCAAAGCCCATCTACTGCGATCCCAAAGAAGAATTACAGAAGCTCAGAAGGCCCAGATTGACATATTGAATGATTCAGGTATTAGACCAAAATCTGGTCATGAAGTGGTGAGTAGACAAGCAGGGGGTAGGCGATGTCTTAGCTTTGGTCAAAAGGATTATAAAAATTATCTCCGATCAAAGCGGATGCAGTCAATCCAAGAAGGAGACACAGGTGCCATTCTTCAATACCTACAGGACAAGCAGATGGAAAATCCTTCATTTTTTTTTATGCTATACAAGTAGATGAAGATGAGATGATAACCAATATATTCTGGGAAGATGCAAGATCAATATTAGATTATCACTACTTTGGTGACGTGGTATGCTTTGACACAACCTTTAAGACAAATAGTTATGGCAGACCATTTGCCCCTTTTGTTGGTGTCAGCCATCATAAACAAACAGTGGTTTTTGGAGCTGCATTATTGTATGATGAAACATCTGAGACGTTTGAATGGTTGTTTGAAACATTCAAAAGGGCCATGTCAGGAAAAGAACCAAAGACAATATTGACCGATCAGTGTGCTGCCATTATTAGTGCCATTGGCAAGGTTTTTACTAACTCAACACATTGTCTATGTGTGTGGCACATGTATCAGAACGCTGCAAAACATTTGAGTCATGTTTTCCAAGGTTCCAAGACATTTAAGAAAGATTTTGGCAAGTGTGTTTATGATTTTGAAGAAGTTGATGAATTCCTAACAGGTTGGAATGATATGCTAGTGAAATATAATTTGGAAGATAATGACTGGCTACATAGATTATTCCAGAACAAGGAGAAGTGGGCTTTGGTTTATGGTCGACAAACCTTTTGTGCAGATATGATATCCACACAAAGAAGCGAGAGTATCAATGCACTATTGAAACGATACCTGCATGTTCGCCTTGATTTATTAGATTTCTTCAAGCACTATGAGAGGGCTGTGGATGATAGAAGGTATGCTGAAGTGGAAAGTGATTTCTATGCGAGTCAAACATCACCAAAGGTGCCTTATGTGCCGATGCTTATACAAACATCGAAAGTATATACACCTGCTATGTTTGAGACATTTAAAGGAGAATTTGACATGGTAATGGGATATTGTGTGTACGAGAGTGGTCGTACTGGCTCTATTTCTGAATTCAAGGTTACCCATTCAGCTAGCCAAAATAGTCATACTGTGAAATTTGATCCCAATGGATCAAAAGTTTCATGCTCATGCAAAAAGTTTGAATTTGTTGGAGTATTGTGTCGTCATGCATTAAAGGTGTTGGACCACAACAATATAAAGGAGTTGGCACCAGAATATATCTTGAAAAGATGGACAAGGCGAGCAAAATCAGGGCCCTCACAGGCAATTCAAAAGTGTAGTGATGATGAAGATATAAGAGTTATGCTAGCTAGGCAGTATGGATCATTATGCCGCACTTACAATAACATTTTGAGCAAAGCAGCAGCAAACAAAGAGGCATATGCCCTACTGCAGACTATGTCAATTGAACTAATGGAAAAGGTGGACCAAATTTTACATGGAAATCAATCAAAAGATATATCACCGAATCATGAACAAGCAGAGAAGCAACCAGTTGAATGCAACATCGAGAATGTAGTCACAGAGAAGCAACCAGTTGAATGCAACCTTGAGAATGTAGTCACAGTACAGGGAATAAAGAGAAAAGAACAAGGAAATAGCAACAAGAGGATTAAATCTGGACTGGAGCTGAATAATAAGAATAAACGTAATAAGAAAGGTATGGTATTCCACAAGAAATAGCTACATAAATATCTGGTCATGTTATTGAAATAGATCTAACATTTTTTTTGCAAATAGGTCAAGGAACAACATGCAAGAATAAGAGTGGTGATTGTGCTTCTGCATCATCTAGACCAAATCCTAGCTTCAACATATCAAATGAGAACTATAATTTGCAAGTAGTACAGCATGCTATGCCTCCACTACCGAATGCTGCCAATTACAATTTGCAAGTATTGCAGCATGCTATGCCTCCACTACCAAATGTTGCGAACTATAATCTGCAAGTATTTCCACCCGCTATGCCTTCGGTACCACAAGCTGTTTCCCCATTACCACATGCACATAATTATAATTTGCATGTACTGCCGGGTACTACGACATCAGTACCACGACCTGAGAACTATAATTTGCAAGTATTACATCATGGCTTGCCTGCTTCGCTATCGCAGGCAGACACTACTAGTTTTCAACAGTTACTTGGCTTGCGACCACAACAACCATATTTCTATCATAGCATTCAACCGAGTCAGGTATATTTATTCAGTTAATAGTTAAAATTAAGACAAGCATGCACGGGTCATTTACTTTTTGATTAACACTACATGTAGACTTCTGTGGTGTCATCGGACTCAGGATGGCCAACATCTCATAATCACCAGCCGCCAACTAGCACTCAACCAAGTCAGGTAGAATTTTATTAGTTAATCGCTAGAAATTAAAATGAACATGCACATGTCATTCCCTTGTATTGACTTTTGAATCAACATTGTATCTAGAGTTCCCAAATGTTATCAGACTCAGGATGGCCAACATCTCAAAAATGACCAGCTGCCAATTCAGGTATTGTTCACTTACAAGTCATATTCCCAATTGGAGTTTATATCTCATAAGAAATTATTGCTTTGTTCTTCCAGGTCTTGGGTAGCCAATCAAGTCACATACAAGATAAACACTTTTAAATAGCTCTATGTAAACTTTGTATCTCAGGATTGCTCTACAAGACAGTTCTCTTGAGATGTAATAATTTATCTTACCATTCCTTTTAATGTTAGATGCACAACGGTTTATGCTCAAATAAAAATATATACATGAATATGGATTAGTTGTTGGTTATTCCTTATGATATGTTAGACATGTAACTGAGGTTTAGTTTTCTAGTTAAATGTGGTCTTATAGGCACTAAATTCATTAAAAGGTGCTTTCACCAATTTGTGATTTCCCCTGTACTGTATGACTGAAAAGCAGAGGAGAGTAGATAGCTTGCATACTTCAGAGTTCCGTACATAGCTAGCTACTAGTACAGAGCTAGTACATTGCTACCAGTAATAGCTTGCGTACGTATATAGCTGAGAGGTAATTACGTACTAGCACGAAGGTAGATGAAGCAGTGAATCATCTCTCACCTTTGCCTGTTGAGTTTGCATCGAGTTCGCATCTTCCACTGTGACGGCGCGACCTCCCGCGGAATCTTAGCCACCGGCTGCACGCGCTGCAGTTCCACCGTGCCATCACCTCACAGGGAGCGGGTCAGCCACAACCTTGGGCTGGCCTTGGGTGTGCCGGAGGCGAGCGACCCTAGCCGCGACGCCCC
>NW_024119277.1:0-9783 GCF_003073215.2 Triticum urartu
TTCTCCGTCTATGGATATTCTTTTGATGATTGCTTGAGCAACCTTGATCGAGTTTTGCAGAGATGTGACGAAACTAATCTTGTCTTGAATTGGGAGAAGTGCCACTTTATGGTTAATGAAGGTATTCTCTTGGGGTATAAAATTTCTGAAAGAGGTATTGAAGTTGATAAAGCTAAGGTTGATGCTATTAAAAAGATGTCCTGTCCTAAGGACATTAAAGGTATAAGAAGTTTCCTTGGCCATGCCAGTCTTTATAGGAGGTTCATTAAGGACTTCTCTAAAATTTCTGGGCCTCTGACTAATCTCTTACAAAAAGATGTTCCATTTGTCTTTGATGATGATTGTGTAGAAGCATTTGAAATTCTTAAGAAATCTTTGATTTCTGCACCCATTGTGCAGCCACCTGCTTGGAATTTACCCTTTGAAATTATGTGTGATGCTACTGATTATGTTGTAGGGGCTGTTCTAGGACAAAGAGTTGATAAGAAATTAAATGTTATCCAATATGCTAGTAAGACTCTGGACAGTGCCCAGAGAAATTATGCTACTACTGAAAACGAATTTTTAGCAGTTGTATTTGCTTGTGATAAGTTCAGACCTTATATTGTTGATTCTAAAGTAACTGTTCACACTAATCATGTTGCTATTAAATACCTTATGGAAAAGAAAGATGCTAAACCTAGACTTATTAGATGGGTTCTCTTGCTACAGGAATTTGATTTGCATATTATTGATAGAAAGGGAGCGGAGAACCCCGTTGCAGACAACTTATCTTGGTTAGAGAATGTTATTGATGACCCACTACCTATTGATGATAGCTTTCCTGGTGAACAATTTGATTTGAAGTACTTTGTGTTGGTTTGAATAGATGAATCTGAGATTGTGTGATGCATATCGTATAATCATACCCATGGATACTTGAGGTGACATTGGAGTATCTAGGTGACATTAGGGTTTTGGTTGATTTGTGTCTTAAGGTGTTATTCTAGTACGAACTCTAGGATAGATTGAACGGAAAGAATAGCTTCATGTTATTTTACTACGGACTCTTGAATAGATCGATCAGAAAGGTCTCCGCTATTAGTGACTTTGGAGTGACTCTTTGTTGCATGTTGAGGGATAGTTATATGATCCAATTATGTTATTATTGTTGAGAGAACTTGCACTAGTGAAAGTATGAACCCTAGGCCTTGTTTCAACGCATTGCAATACCATTTGTGCTCACTTTTATCATTAGTTACCTTGTTGTTTTTATATTTTCAGATTACAAAAACATTTATCTACCATCCATATACCACTGGCATCACCATCTCTTCGCCGAACTAGTGCACCTATACAATTTACCATTGTATTGGGTGTGTTGGGGACACAAGAGACTCTTTGTTATTTGGTTGCTGGGTTGTTTGAGAGAGACCATCTTCATCCTATGCCTCCCATGGATTGATAAACCTTAAGTCATCCACTTGAGGGAAATTTGCTACTATCCTACAAACCTCTGCACTTGGAGGCCCAAATCTATAGACAAGAAGAAGGTTGTGTGGTAGACATCACTTAGCGTGTACCTATGGCTCATTTTTTGCGTAAAAAAAGAACCCGGGCATGTTTCATGTGGTCGAGGATCACGAGGGAGTGTTCCACCGTGCCTTCTGGAGTTATGGACAATGCGTGGATGCGTTTCAGCATTGTCGTCCGGTCTTGTCTATAGATGGCACGTTCTTGACCGGTAGATACAAGGGCACACTAATGGTAGCAATGGCGCACTCATCAAACGACAACGTGTTGCCGTGTGCATTTGCTTTGGTGCCTTTCGAGCACCAAGACAACTGGGAGTGGTTCATGGGTCATGTTAGGCACAACGTGATTGGGGCTAGGGATGCGAAAATGGGTGGGCAAGGGAGGAAGAAGGCATGGATAGAAAGGTGAATCCTTATCCCTTTATATGGGCGGACGAAACTAAGCGTCCCCACTTGCCTGGTAAAACTCGCTTATCCCCCAAGCGCCGCAATTGATGACGCGGTTAGGTTACCGACGCCCGTATTGATGAGAATCCCGTAATAAGGGGACACGATCTCTGTTTGACAAGACGTGTCGAAAAACTGCCTCGCGTTATGTGCGGGACTGGTTAAAAGAAACGGTTCGAATAATCACCGGGCCATGACGTAACGTCATGCTGCCAAAACAAGCCAGCAAATTAGATCTGCAAAAATATTATTCTCTCTACGGTGGAATGTGGAGACAAGTCAGCAGGGTCGGACACTATCCTCGTATCCAAATTCTTCTATGATGTATTCGGAGAAGGAACCCGCCTTGCAATGCCGAAGACAATACTGCGCGCCGAACTCATCGTCATTGAAGCCTGGTTCAGGGGCTACCGAGGGAGTCCTGGATTAGGGGGTCTCCGGACAACCGGACTATCTCCATTGGCTGGACTGTTAGACTATGAAGATACAAGATTGAAGACTTTGTCTCGTGTCCGGGGGGGACTCTACTTGGCGTGGAAGGCAAGCTAGGCAATACGGATATGGATCTCTCCTCCTTTGTAACCGACCTTGTGTAACCCTAACCCTCTTCGGTGTCTATATCAACCGAAGGGTTTTAGTCCGTAGGACAACAATCACAACATACAATCATACCATAGGCTAGCTTCTAGGGTTTAGCCTCTCTGATCTCGTGGTAGATCTACTCTTGTACTACCCATATCATCAATATTAATCAAGCAAGACGTATGATTTTACCTCCATCAAGAGGGCCCGAACCTGGGTAAAACATCGTGTCCCCTGCCTCCTGTTACCATCCAGTCTAGACGCACAGTTCGGGACCCCCTACCCGAGATCCGCCAGTTTTGACACCGACACCCTGGCCGCTCTCCTCACATTGGGATGATGTAATCTCCTAAAAACCTGGAGCTATCTGCATGCCCAAGTTTTAAGGAGTTTGCGCAATTCCAACGTACACGCGCTTCCCGTTCATCGGCACATAGATAATTAATAACTCGAGGCTTGAGCACATAACGAATGTTTTGCATCTGAGCTTCATCTACCTTCCAACACACTTGAAAAGTTGTTTCCTGTACTGCAACTTATTTCCAGAAGACTATCTTTTCCAAAGAAAAAAGCTTGTGCGACTATGGCTGGCGGAGGGGTTCATCATGGAGAAGGGTGACAGGCAGCACATTAGAAGAAGTGGCAGAAAGCTATGTTAAGGAGTTGGTCAACAGAAACATGCTTCAACTTGTTGGAAGGAACTCATTTGGTGGGATGAACAGATTCAAAATGCACGATATCATTCGTGAACTAGCTGTTGATTTGTGCCTGAAGGATTGTTTTGGTGTTATATATGAGGGGGATAAATTTTGGGGGGGGTCTCTTCAGAGAGATGGTCGTCGATTGGTAGTGCATAAACTAAAGAAGGATATTGAACAACCATTTTTAAGTTTACACAGACTTTGAACTTTCATTGCACTAGAGAAAAGTATGCCATCATTTACCCTACTAGCTCTATTATCTGAGAAGTCAAGACATATGACAGTGCTAGAATTAAGTGGTCTACCCATTGAGAAGATCCCCGATGCTATTGGCGATATTTTTAATCTCCGCCATTTAGGCTTGCGGTACTCCAAAGTGAAGCTTCTCCCGAAATCTATCGAGAGACTTCCGAATTTGTTGACACTGGACCTTGCTATATTAGACATTCAGGAGCTACCTGGAGGGATTGTTAAGCTGAAGAAGCTTAGGCACTTATTTGCTGAGAAAGCTATTCCAACAAGACATATTCAATTTTCTAGAGGTGTATGCATTCCTATTGGGCTTGGCAACCTAACAAGTCTGCAAACACTGCAAGTATTGGAAGTGCAGGATGGGTCCATTCGAGATTCAATAGATAGGGGAGCTAAGGCAACTAAGAAGCTTGAGGATATGGAATGTGAAGAGAACCTATTGTGAACGCCTCTGTGTGTCTCTAGTACAAATGCCATTTTTGTCTTATCTATGTGTGGGTGCATCTGATGAGAATTAGGTTCTCATGTTGATCAGCCTCCCACCTAGCCTGCAAAAGCTAAATTTGAGAGGATGATTAGTAGAACGGACATTGTTGAGGGAGTCTCCTCTCTTTCAAGCTATGGAGCAGAACTTGTATTCACTACGTCTATCCTGGTCGCAGTTGAGAGAAGATCCTTTGTCATCCCTTTCCCAGTTGGCAAATTTGATGGATCTATGTCTCGACAAAGCGTACAACGGAGAGAAGCTGGAGTTTCTCACGGGGTGGTTTCCAAAGCTGAAGGGACTTTTTATCTGGGACGTGCCTGGCCTGGAGAGGCTAGAGATACATCAAGGTGCTATGGCGACTCTGGAAAACTTAGTACTCGGCAACCTAAAAAGCATGACAGAGATCTCAACTGGCCTTGAGTTCCCATTGCCCCTGCAGAATCTATGCTTCCAACAAATCACCTGTGACTTCCTTGATAGATCCTTTGGATCGGGGTAGGCTAGATCATCCGGTAAACCTACCTTCTTTGGGTGCGGATGAGCTCGATCCAGCGCCGGCCATGGTGAAGTAGGGGCCGGTGATAGCAGAGAGATCGAGATGGAGAGGTGGCAGTGGTGCTTCTCGTGAGCACTGCGATTGCCCTAGATCGGAAGGGATTTCGGTGGGGAGTCTGGCGGTGCGGTTAACCTCGTACCGTGTGCCCCGGCCCCCACCTCTCTATATATCGCAGGTCACAGGGGCCCACCAACCATAAGAGGGTTGGGCACCCCCGATCAGGGCGTGAATAGATCAGGGCCCGATGGGCCGTTGAGCCCACTCGGTGGAGAGATCAACCTAATATTCTCCCCCTTGATCTTAACTTTTACTTTTAACCTTATACTTTCTTGTTTATTTGTTTCATCACATATTGGTACATAGAGCATGTTTCATCGTCACAACTTAATTGCCGTTAGAATCATACAGCTACAACATACGTTATGATCAGAAGCAAATTCTATTCCTTTTGGGCCTATCCAGGAATCATAAGGCTTTCCCTTAAACCCATGCTGGCTAAGTGTTCCTTGAACACATTGGGTGGTAAGCCTTTTGTTAGCGGATCCGCAAGCATATCCTTTGTCCTTATATGCTCGAGACTTATAGTTTGATCCTGGATTTTATCTTTCACAACATAATACCTTATCTCTATTGTTTTGGCAGCACTACTCGACTTGTTGTTGTGAGCGCAAAATACTGCTGGTTGGTTGTCGCAGTACATCTTTAGTGGTTTGTGAATACAATCTATCACTTTCAAGTCAGGTACAAATTTCTTTAGCCATATCGCCTGCCCCGTGGCTTCGAAGCATGCTATGAATTCTGCATACATCGTGGATGATGCAACTATCGACTGTTTGGAGCTTTTCCATGAAATAGCTCCCCCAGCGAGAGTGAATACGTATCCTGACGTGGATTTTCTATCATCTCTGTCCCCCGCAAAATCTGCGTCTGAATACCCTTTTATCTCTAGGGAATCACCTCTCCTGTATATTAGCATGTAGTCCTTCGTGCCTTGTGCATAACACAATGCTTTATTTACCATCTTCCAGTGCTCCATGCCTGGATTCTCTTGATATCTACCGAGTACCCCGGTGATAAAAGCTAAGTCAGGGCGAGTGCACACTTGTGCATACTGTAAGCTGCCAACTGCCGAAGCATATGGTACTGCTTTCATTTGATCGATCTCGTAATGGTTCTTGGGACATTGGAATTTCCCAAAACTATCGCCCTTGACTATAGGAGCAGGCGTGGCTTTACTCGCATGCATATTATACTTTTTAAGAACCTTTTCTAAATATGCTTTCTGCGATAGTCCTAAGACTCCATTGTTCCTATCTCGATGAATTTCTATGCCCAAAACATATGATGCTTCACCAAGATCTGTTATGTCAAAATTTGAGGATAAATATTTCTTTGTTTCTTGTAGTAGACTAACATCACTACTAGCAAGCAGGATATCATCCACATAAAAGATTAGGAAAATATATTTCCCATTTTTAAGCTTTGCATAAATGCAATTATCCTCAATGTTTTCTTTAAATCCAAAACTTTTAATCGTTTGATTGAACTTTAGATACCACTGTCAAGAGGCTTGTCTTAATCCATAAATGGATTTCTTCAGGCGGCATCCCATATTTTCCTTGGCTTCCATGATAAAACCCTTAGGCTGTTTCATGTAGACATTTTCTTTTAAATCACCATTCAGAAATGCCGTCTTAACATCCATTTGATGTAACTCTAAATCAAAATGAGCAACTAATGCCATTATGATTCTGAAGCAATCCTTACATGAGACTAGAGAAAATGTCTCATTGTAATCTATCCCTTCTCTTTGTGTAAATCCTTTTGCCACGAGTCGTGCTTTATACTTTTCTATATTCCCTTTAGAGTCATACTTAATTTTGTAGACCCATTTACAGCCTACTGTTTTGGCTCCTTTAGGAATTTCCTCTAAGTCCCAAACATCTTTGGAACTCATCGATTTCATCTCGTCTTCCATTTCCTTCATCCACTTCGATGAGTGAGAGCTTCTCATGGCTTCTTCATATGAGATGGGATCTTTTTCCATATGAACCATTTCTGTGTTATAAAATTTAAAGTCAGTAGAAATAGCTGACTTTCTTGGTCTTGTAGACCTTCTAAGGGCCTCGGTTTCTGGCACATTCCGTGCCTCAACTTCTGGCACTTCTTCTAAAATTTTCTGTTGCACCTCCCTTTGATGCTCAACAACGGGTTTAGTCGGCTCCTGACGGACAGGTTCCGGGTCTGCTCCCATAGTTGTCATGGGTGGAGTTGCAACTGGTAGTGAGAAAAATGGCTCCTGAATCATCGGATTAGGTGCATGCACCCTCTTCTCCTCAAGATCAATTTTCCAAGCTACCAAGCTCCCCCTCATCATTTCGTCCTCAAAGAAGACCGCATGTCTCGTTTCTACAAACTTTGTATATCTGTCTGGGCAGTAGAAACGAAAACCTTTTGATCTGTCTGGATAGCCAATGAAGTGGCAACTTACTGTTTTGGGATCTAACTTTGCAATGTTTGGATTAAACATTTTGGCCTCAGCAGGGCACCCCTACACCCTGAAGTGGTGTAGGAAGGGCACCCTTCCTGTCCATAGCTCATATGGTGTTTTGGGCACCGACTTGCTTGGTACTCTATTGAGAATGTGAATGGCGGTTTTAAGCGCCTCCATCCATAATCCCAATGGTAAGTTGGAATAACTCATCATGCTGCGCGCCATATCCATAAGTGTATGGTTGCGCCTTTCAGCTACACCATTTTGTTGAGGTTCACCCGGCATTGAATACTAGGCGACTATGCCAATCTCCTGTAAGAACTTTGCAAAAGGTCCAGGGACTTGGCCATATGGAGTGTGCCGACTATAGTACTCTCCCCCACGGTCGGACCTTACTATATTTATTCTTTTATCATGCTGATTTTCAACTTCAGCTTTGAATATTTTAAATTTATCCAACGCTTCAGATCTTTCTTTGATTGGATAAATATAACCATAGCGAGAGTAATCATTTGTGAATGTTATGAACGAGTCATATCCATCCACACTTTTCATCGGAAATGATCCACAAATGTCAATGTGGATGATTTCTAGTGTGCTTGTGCTATGGATTGCACCTTTTTTGATTTGTTTTATATACTTTCCTTTAATGCAATCTACACATTTTTCTAAGTCCGAGAATTCTAACCGTGGAAGAATTTCACATTTGACTAATCTTTCTATTCTCCCCTTCGAAATATGGCCCAAACGATAGTGCCATAATTTCGATGAGTCGAATGTTCTCTTTCTTTTGTTTTGTTCTTTGTTCGACGCGGAAACATGTTCATTCACATTGCATACAGAATGCACTTTTTCACGAAGTGATAACAAATAAAGCTCATCATGTAGTAAAGCATTACCCACATAAGCAGTATTATACCAGATGGCACACTTGCATGACCAAAATAACACTCATAATTTTCTTTGTCCAAACATGAAACGCTAATTAAGTTTCTATTACATGAAGGAACATAAAGAACATCTCTAAGTAGAAGATTGAATCCATCAGCTACCCCCAGGGAAGTGTCGCCGACAGCTTCAACTTCCGCTTTTATTCCATTGGCTACTTCAATGCCTCCTTCTCTTCTTAGCGTAGTCCGGGTCGAATGGAATTCCTGTAAACAATTTGCAACATGAACAGTTGCCCCTGAGTCAATCCACCAAGTAGATTTTGAAAACTGTGTGTACAAGGATTCATTAACTAAGAAAACAATGTTGTTACCTTGCTTTGCCATTAAGGACTTTAGCCAAACAGGGCAGTCTTTCTTGTAATGCTCGGTCTGCTTATAGTGGAGACAAGTGTCTTTGTCCACTGGGAAAGACTGTTGCTGACGCTGATGCTGATAGGGAGCTTTTCCTTGTGGCTTTGAAGGAGAACTTTTGTTGTTTTGATTGTAGTTCTTTTTCTTGTGATCCTTCACATAGTTTAGTGTACCACCATGTGAGGCTTTTAGTCTGTCCCCTTCTTGGACACACATTGCAATTGTCTTTTCAATGTCCCATGTTCCAGGTGACATATTATAGTTCACAACAAAAGTTTCAAACTCCTTTGACAGTGAAGCCATGACCAGGTGGACCATAAGATTTGGTTTGATCTCCAGATCCTCATCCATGGGCTTTAGCTTTGCTGCCATATTGCTCATCCTGAGGATGTGCTCTCTTATTCCACCACCTGTGTATTGTTCTGTCACAAGTTGTTTTAACACCTGGGTGGCATATATCTTTGAAGAGCCAGTGAACTGGTTCTTTATCTTTGTCAGCAACTCCCCTGCGGAAGTGCACTCTGCAATGGAGCCCACAATGGTGCTCTCAATTGTATTCTTTATAAAGGCCATGCATTTTTATTTGCATTGACCCACTTTTGGTTGTCTATGATGTAGGACATATCCAAAGGAGCATAACCCCCCCCCCTATTTTTAGCCCATGCAGCATCATCATCAGTAGTCTCTCTTACTGGCTCTGTAGGTATGACCGGCTGTGGTTCATCCAGAACCCAGTCCAGATGAGCACAAACAAATGCCAGTTCAATTTTCTTCCTCCACTCAGTGTGGTTGTCACCTCTGTGTGTCGGAACTTCTTTTAGGCAACTCATCAAGTGAAAGCCTCCTGAAATCACAATTTAAGTGACATCAATATAACAATCATATGCATTAATCTAACGTTGGTCAAATTAAACATATAATTGTCTATGCAATTAAATCTATATTACCGTTGGGAAAAATATTAGAAATAAATGCACCTTTAAATTTCAATAATAAAACATGATCATGTTATTAAACAACGTTGGTCATAAAAAATAACATAATCATATTCATTCTAATAATCACTTTAACATGCTCTTAAAAACATAATTCTATTTAAACTTTTATTTTCTTTGTAAAAAAACACTATTAATTATTTACGTAGCGGAAAAACATGAATAAAAATTTACGAACTTTTTACTTTTTACGGAAACTTTTCTATGACCGAATAAAAAATCATGAACTTTTTTAGTTCTACAGAAACTTTTACTTTATAAAATACATGAACTTTTCTTTTTCTGGAAATTTTCTATTCTTTAAGAAACATAAAATAGCAGCAGCACAGCGCCGGCCTGCTCGCGCACTGTGCGCACCTGTCCTGGCCAAAAACGGCCCAGCGCGCGCGGTGGAGCCCGCAGCTGGCGGCCTCGGCCCAGCCCGGACAGCTGGCACGCCTTCCCCCCCGGCCCC
>NW_024119278.1:0-15494 GCF_003073215.2 Triticum urartu
TTGACTCTCCAGTAGAAACTTTGGGGCACTCTTTGAAGTTCTTTGTGTTGGTTGAATAGATGAATATGAGATTGTGTGATGCATATCATATAATCATACCCACGGATACTTGAGGTGACATTGGAGTATCTAGGTGACATTAGGGTTTTGGTTGATTTGTGCCTTAAGGTGTTATTCTAGTACGAACTCTAGGATAGATTGAACGGAAAGAATAGCTTCGTGTTATTTTACTACGGACTCTTGAATAGATCGATCAGGAAGGATAACTTTGAGGTGGTTTCGTACCCTACCATAATCTCTTCGTTTGTTCTCCGCTATTAGTGATTTTGGAGTGACTATTTGTTGCATGTTGAGGGATAGTTATATGATCCAATTATGTTATTATTGTTGAGATAACTTGCACTAGTGAAAGTATGAACCCTAGGCCTTGTTTCAACGCATTGCAATACCGTTTACGCTCATTTTTATCATTAGTTACCTTGCTATTTTTATATTTTCAGATTATAAAAACCTATATCTACCATCCATATTGCACTTGTATCACCATCTCTTCGCCGAACTAGTGCACCTATACAATTTACCATTGTATTGGGTGTGTTGGGGACACAAGAGACTCTTTGTTATTTGGTTGCAGGGTTTTTTGAGAGAGACCATCTTCAACCTACGCCTCCCACGGATTGATAAACCTTAGGTCATCCACTTGAGGGAAATTTGCTACTATCCTACAAACCTCTGCACTTGGAGGCCGAACAATGTCTACAAGAAGAAGGTTGCGTAGTAGACATCAAGCTCTTTTCTGGCGCCGTTGCCGGGGAGGTTAGCGCTTGAAGGTATATCTTTAGATCTTGCAATCGAATCTTTTTGTTTCTTATTTTATCACTAGTTTAGTTTATAAAAGAAAATTACAAAAAAATGTAATTGAGTTTGCCTCATATGCTTCATCTTTTTAATATTTTTCGTGAGAATGATGGAAAGGAAAATTGTGCTGAAGTGCTAGAAGAAGAAGTCTATAAAATGTTTGGCACTAAATCTTTGAATGATAAGCACGATTGCAATGTTGTTAGTATGAACTCCTTGAATATCCATAGTACTAATGATGATTGCACTAGTCATGACGAAAATGTCTCTTATAAGCATGTCAACTTTTGTGGAGTGCATATAGTTTGCAAGTATACACCAAATAGGGAAGATATATTTTGCAAGAGGCATAAGTATTTGGAAACTAAGTGCTTGCAAGAGAGGCTAGATGTTTGTGTTGAAAATTTAAAATTTCTTCACCGTACTTGTGAACTTTGCAATGAACGTGGTCGTTTAAATCTCCGATGCAAATTGTTCCATGATCGTATAGTGTCCAAAAATTGTGATGATTTGATTTCCCTTGCACATCATAATGAACTTAGTTTGCTTTTGGGTTATGAAGAAATGAAATGTATAACTAAGCATATTCCAGAATATAACCTTGAGAAATTCCTCGATATTAATCTAGAAGAAATTTTTATGTATTGTGCGGTGAATTGCATTGAAAATCCTTATATTACCAATTACATAAAGAAAAGAAGACAAATAGAGGATGAAGAGAATATTAATGAAAAGGAATAGGCTTCCCAATATCCTCCTATTATTTCTTATGATGAATCAGGTAACGAGGAGGAGCCTTCTAATCAACCAATCTCATCAATAAGGAGCTCCAAAAAGAGGATTGAACCCACACATAATGTGAAGAAGAAAAAGAAAAGACGAAGGAGCAAAGGTGAAAAGGTATCCGTCCCAAATGATGGTGCCCCTATTACTCATTGTGATGATGATAATTGTTATACTATTGGTGCTATCCATACTAGTAATGATGAAAGTGATTATGCTTATGATATGAAAAGGCCCAAGCTTGGGGATGCTATGTTTGATGAGAATGACAAGTTTGAAAATATATTTGCTGCAATTAATGTTTGTCCCAAGCTTGGGGATGCTATGTTTAATGAAGATGATATTTGTAGTCTCCCAAGTTTTGATATGCAAAATTATTATGATGATAGCATGCCTCCTACTTATGAAGATTATATTGATGAAAGTGGGTTTGGAAGGGTGTCAACTTTAGGAAGTAATGATCCCACTATTTTGGAGGATGTTGAATCTTATTGTGATAATTACGAAAGTGGATTTGGAGAGGTCATGACTTTATTTAGTAATGATTCCACTATCTTGGAAGAGGTTTCAATTGATTATGATGAGAACAAAGTTGCTACTTATGATGATTATTGTGATGATACTTATGCTACAAAAAGTAGAGGTGATTATATTTATAAAACTTGTCATGATTACGATTACCCTTTTTCTGAACATTACTCCTTTAATGTGGAAACAGTTTATAGTATTCGAGTTTCTTATGATACTCCCACTATTCCGAATGAGAAGAATTTTGCTTATGTGGAGAGTAATAAAATTTCTATGCTTTTAGATCATGAAAAGAATGCTTTATGTGATAGTTATATTGTTTAATTCATTCATAATGCTACTGAAAATTATTATGAGGGAAGAACATATGCTTGTAGGAATTGCAATAATATCAAGTTTCCTCTCTATGTGCTTAAAGTTTTGAAGTTATGTTTGTTTTGCCTTCCTATGCAAGTTGATTCTTGTTCCCATAAGTTGTTTGCTAACAAAATCCCTATGCATAGGAAGTGGGTTAGGCTTAAATGTGCTAGTTATATTCTTCATGATTCTATCTTTATGTTTCAATTCTTATCTTTTATGGGAGCATCATTGAAATCATCATGCCTAGCTAGGGGCATTAAACGATAGCGCTTGTTGGGAGGCAACCCAATTTTTATTTTTGTTCCTTGCTTTTTGTTATTGTTTAGTAATAAATAATTCATCTAGCCTCTGTTTAGATGTGGCTTTATGCTTTTAATTAGTGTTTGTGCCAAGTAGAACCTTTGGGAAGACTTGGGGAAAGTATTTGCGATCTTGTTGTAAAAAACAGAAACTTTAGCGCTCACAAGATTTGCTGCCATTTTTTTATGGGAGAGTGCTATTGTGACGCCCCCGATTCAATCGTACACTAATCATACATGCAAACGTGTACGATCAAGATCAGGGACTCACGGGAAGATATCACAACACAACTCTACAAATAAAAATAAGTCATACAAGCATCATATTACAAGCCAGGAGCCTCGAGGGCTCGAATATAAGAGCTCGATCATAGACGAGTCAGTGGAAGCAACAATATCTGAGTACAGACATAAGTTAAACAAGTTTGCCTTAAGAAGGCTAGCACAAACTGGGATACAGATCTAAAGAGGCGCACGCCTCCTGCCTGGGATCCTCCTAAACTACTCTTTGCCATCGTCAGCTGCCTGCACGTAGTAGTAGGCACCTCCAATGTAGTAGGAGTCGTCGTCGATGGTGGCGCCTGGCTCCTGGACTCCTTCGTCTGGTCGCAGCAATCGGGTATAGAAAGGGGGAAAAGGGGGAGCAAAGCAACCGTGAGTACTCATCCAAAGTACTCGCAAGCAAGGAGCTACACTACATATGTATGCATTGGTATCAAATGGAAAAGGGGTATCTATGTGGACTGAACTGCAGAATGCCGGAATAAGAGGGGGATAGCTAGTCCTGTCGAAGACTATGCTTCTGGCAGCCTCCATCTTGCAGCATGAAGAAGAGAGTAGATGGTAACTTAACCAAGTATCATCGCATAGTATAATCCTACCTGGCGATCCTCTCCTCGTCGCCCTGTTAGAGAGCGATCACCGGGTTGTATCTGGCACTTGGAAGGGGTGTTTTATTAATTAACCGGTTCTAGTTGTCATAAGGTCAAGGTACAACTCCAAGTCATCCTGTTACCGAAGATCATGGCTATTCGAATAGATTAACTTCCCTGCAGGGGTGCACCACATTTCCCAACACTCTCGATCCCCTTTGTCTGGACACACTTTCCTGGGTCATGCCCGGCCTCGGAAGATCAACACGTCGTAGCCCTACCTAGACACAACAAAGAGGTCAGCACGTCGGTCTAAATCCTATGGCGCAGGGGTCTGGGCCCATCGCCCATTGCACACCTGCATGTTGCGAGGGCGGTCGGAGAGCAGACCTAGCAACCTCCATTACAAAGGAAGTTGCGTACGCGGTCCAACCCAGCGCACGCTGCTCAGTCGCTGACGTCATGAAAGCTTCGGCTGATACCACGACATCGAGTGCCCATAATTGTTCTCGCGTAGTTGGTTAGTGCATATAGGCCAGTGGCCAGACTCAGATCAAATACCAAGATCTCGTTTAGCGTGTTATTTAGAAATAACCGCGGACGCCGACCAGGGCCAGGCCCACCTCTCTCCTTGGTGGTCTCAACCTGCCCTGTCGCTCCGCCTCAAAGTAACAGTCGGGGGCCTTCAGGAACCCAGGCCCACCTCTACCAGTATGGAGCCACCTGCCCCTTCAGCCCCCAACATCGGAATCACTCGCGGGTACTCAATGAGCCGACCTGACTTTAGTCACAACATGTATAGCATGTATATATGTATGTATAGTATATACACGTGATCAACACACGACGTGATCACGGCCCGATAGTATAGCATGCCAGACTGACAAGAATGTAGGGCCACTGATGATAATCTAGCACCCTATACTAAGCATTTAGGATTGCAGGTAAGGTATCAACAGTTGTAGCAACAATGACAGGCTATGCATCAGAATAGGATTAACGGAAAGCAGTAACATGCTACACTACTCTAATGCAAGCAGTAGAGAGTGAATAGGCGATATCTGGTGATCAATGGGGGGCTTGCCTGGTTGCTCTGGCAAGAGAGAGGGGTCGTCAACACCGTAGTCGTACTGGGTAGCAGCGGCGTCGGTCTCGGTGTCTAGCGAGAGAAGAGGGGGAAGAAACAATAAATATTAAGCAAACAGATGCATAGTGATGCATGACATGACAAGTATCGGTGCTAGGGGTGCCCTAACGCGGTATGAGGTGGTACCGGTGAAGGGGGGAAACATCCGGGAAAATATCCCCGGTGTTTCGCGTTTTCGGACAGATGAACCGGAGGGGGAAAGTTGCGTGTTTGCTATGCTAGGGCTGCATGGCGGACGAACGGGCTGCGTATCCGGATTCGTCTCGTCGTTCTGAGCAACTTTCATGTAGAAAGTTTTTTTCCATCCGAGCTACGGTTTATTTTATATTGAATTTAAAAGATTAAAATCAATTTTAGCATTTATTTAATTAATTTAATTTAACATTATCCAGAATAGTGCACGCTCACGTCAGCATGACGTCAGCAGTCAACAGAGGAGTTGACTGGTCAACTAATGTGTGGGCCCCGTGGGACCCACCTGTCATAAACTATTAGGTTGATTAGGGTTTAGGTTAAACTAATTATTGTTTAATTAAACTAATAGATTAATTAAATAGGATTAATTAACTTAATTCATTAATTAATTAATTTAATTATTTAGTTAATAAATTAATTAATTATATATTATTATTTTTTAATTCTTAATTCTTTTTTTCGTTCTCAGGGGGTGGGCCCCAGTTTGTCATTGGCCCAGAGGCCAAACAAGCGCGGTGCACTGGGCTTGGGTTAACGGGGTTGGAGCGGAGCCACAGGGCTCGCGGGTGCGAGCACCAGCGGCGATCTGAGCAGGGCTGGGGCAAGGGGGTCTGCCCAGGCGGACGCGGCGGCGTGGCGCGGTCGCAGCAGAGGGCGAGGGGACGCGCCCAGGCGCTAGCGTGGGCGCGTGCCCGAGGCCAACCGTGGGGGGGGCACGACAAGGCCGGAGTGGTACAACGCGAAGGAGGCGGTGGTGCTGCGGGACCGCCCGGCGAAGCAGCGGCGGAACGACGCGGAGCGAGCATAGGCGAAGCGGGTGGGGAGCAGCGCGGCGCGCGGGCGGCCGTTGCTGGACGCGGGGAGCAAGGGGCGGCAGCAAGGGCGCGGCAGCGGTCGCGCACGCGGTGGCGAACGACGGCGGCCTGAGGCAGCAGCAACAGCCACACAGCAGCAGCAGGAGGAGGAGGCCAGGGGCGATGGTGTGCGTGCATGGGGGTGGCGCATCGAGGGAGGCGCGGACGGCGCCGAGACAGGGGAGGACGAGGCCTCGCCGCGGGAGCATAGGGTCAAGGTAGTGGGGCGCGGGCATGAGACGATGACGACGGCGACGTGGTGCCGAGGTGCAGCGGCGCGGCAGCTCCGGCGAGGTGCTGAGGAGGACGACGAGGTGGCCGTGGCGGTGGCGTTTCGGGCGGCGACGGCGGAACGATCCAGAGGCGGGGGGGCATCGCGACGAGGTGGGCTTCGGGGAGGAGGATGAGACGTGCGGCAAGGTGCGGCACTGGGGTGGGCGCCGGAGTCCGGGCGCGGGGCGGCGCGCGCTGGTCCGTGGCGGCGGTCTCCTACCGATCCAATCGGGAGAGAGAGGGGAGGGAGATATTTCGGGGGAGGAGTGGGGTGTGTCGGTGAGTAGTGCGGGAGTGGGGGAGGATATGGGGTGCGGGGTGGGCCAGCCTGGTGGGGTGGCCGACGAGGCTGGCTGGGTCAAGGCCCAGTGGGGGGTTTCTTTTCTCTTTTTCTTCTGTTTGTTTGTTTCTTTCTATTTTGTAATTTGTTTTCCTTTTTTATGTTATTTTCTATTTTAAATCATTTTTGTAGTTTATAAAAATGTGTTCAATACACCATAATTACATATGCAAAATATGGCACCTCCGGAACATTTTTGTTTTCAATTTTGAAAAACTTTTATTGTTGACATTAATTTGAATTTGAATTTTTAAATGGTTTCGATCCAACGCGAAATTATCAACAGTAACCGTGGTGATGTGGCACCATTAGCGTGGGATTACTGTAGCTTAATTACCCTAGCGTTACAAAACTCCTCCACTACAAGAAATCTCATCCCGAGATTTAGGAGGTAGATGGAAATAGTGCGGGGTATTCATCACACAGGGGGTCCTCGCGCTTCCCAAGTGGCTTCATCTTCAGAGTGATGCGACCACTGGACCTTGAGGAACTTGATCGCTTTCTGACGTGTGCGGCGTTCAGCTTGGTCGAGAATGCGGACTGGATGCTCTTTATAGGAGAGATCCTATTTCAATTCGAGCACTTCATGATCCACTGCTCGGATTGGGTCCTTGAAGCAACGGCGGAGCTGTGACACATGAAACACATCGTGAACCTGAGAAAGGTTCGGCGGAAGCTCCAGTTGATATGCCACTTTTCCACACCTTTCGAGAATAGTGAAGGGACCGATATAGCGAGGAGCTAGCTTGCCCTTGATCCCGAAGCGGTGAGCACCCTTCATTGGTGTAACTCGAAGATAAGCCTTTTCGCCAGGTTGATAGACCATGTCTTTGTGATGACGGTCATACTGACTCTTCTGACGTAACTGAGTAGTCTTGAGATTCTCGCGAATAATGCGGACTTGTTCTTTGGCCTATTGGATAATATCGGGACCGAAGAGTGGACGTTCCCCAGTTTCTGACCAGTTCAGAGGGGTCCGACACTTTCATCCATATAACACTACGAAGGGGGACATCTTCAGACTAGCTTGATAGCTATTATTATAAGAGAACTCAGCATACGGAAAAGATTCCTCCCATTTCTTGACGAAGGAAATTACACAAGCTCGAAGCATGTCTTCGAGAACTTGGTTGACACGTTCAACTTGTCCTTGCGATTGAGAACGAAACGCCGTACTGAACGACAGATGAGTTCCCATAGCTTCTTGCAAACTTTCCCAGAATATTGAAGTGAACAAGCTGCCACGGTCTGAACTGATAACCAGTGGAATACTGTGAAGTGAAACAATTCTGGACATGTAGAGAGTTGCAAGATGACTAGCAGTGATTGTTTCTTTGACCGCCAGAAAATGTGCAACTTTAGAAAGCCGGTCAATGACGACAAGAATAGCATCATTACCTTTCTATGATTTGGGAAAACCAGTAACGAAGTCCATTTCAACATGGTCCCATTTCCCTTCAGGAATAGAGATAGGTTGCAGAGTTCCAGCAGGCCTTTGATGTTCAGCTTTGATACGACGGCAAACGTCACACTCAGCAACATAACGAGCAATGTCCTGCTTCATATTAGACCACCAAAATCTCTGACGAATATCCTGATACATCTTTGTACTACCAGGATGGATGGACAGAGGCGTATCATGAGCTTCTTTCATAACCTTTTTAGTCCGATCTAGGTTTTTCCTCGAACATGGTACCACTAGGCGGCGTTTGAAGTACAAGGCGCCATCATCGGTGATAGTGAAGAATGAGGGCTTTCCTTATGCGAGATGGCATTTAATCTTCTGGACTTCAGAGTCATAACCTTGAATAGTCTTTATACCATCTACGAGATCTGGTACGACAGCCAGGGTATTTAGAGAACCCTTAGTAACAACACGGAGATTCATCTTTTGAAACTCTGGGGGAGGGGGAGCGAGTGCACCAGGAGGAACAATATGAAGGTTCAGCTTTCTAAATTCTTCGACAAGCGAGGGCTGAACTTTGTAAACCTGGAGGTGGTTGCAGTAAGACTTGCAGCTCAAGGCATCAGTCATTACATTAGCCTTGCATGGGGTATAGCATATACCCATGTCAAAGTCTACAACATTCTCCATCCATCTCTGCTGACGGAGATTCAGATCTGGCTGAGTAAATAGATTTCAGACTTTGGTGGTCGGTGAAGATCTCGCAATGATTACCGAGAAGGTAATGTCGGCACTGCTTCAGAGCATGAATGACAGCAGCAAGCTCGAGGTCGTGAACTAGGTAGTTTTCTTCGTGAGGGCGCAGTTGACGAGAGGCATAAGCAATCACTCTGCGCTCTTGCATTAGGACACAGCCTAATCCTTGACGGGAAGCATCGCAGTAAATGATGAAGTCCTTCTTAGTATCAGGTGGAGCAAGAACTGGGGTAGAAGTCAACTTGTCTTTGAGCGCCTGGAAACTTTCCTGACACTTGTCTGTACATTGGAACTTGACACCCTTATGCAACAGATTAGTCAGAGGCATAGCGATCTTGGAGAAGTTCTCGATGAATCAACGGCAATAGCTGGCGAGACCGAGAAAACTTCAGACTTGCTTGATATTCTTCGGAGGAGTCCAATCGAGAATAGCCTGAACTCGTTCAGGGTTGACGGCAATACCATCCTTGGAGATGACATGCCCAATATAGGTTACTTCGGGGAGCTAGAATTCACACTTGGAATACTTAGCATAGAGTTGATGCTCTCAAAGCTTTTACAGCACAGGACGAAGATGTTCAGCATGTTCTTCCTTGTTCTTGGAAAATACGAGGATATCATCCAGATAAACCACGAAGAACTTGTCGAGGTAATACATGAATATGTAGTTCATCAGACGAGAGAAAGTGGCCGGAGCATTCGTTAAGCCGAATGACATGATGGTGTACTCGTATGATCCATACCGAGTCACAAAGGCGGTCTTTGGGATATCCTATTCACGAACACGGATCTGGCGGTAACCCAACCTCAAGCCGAGTTTGGAGAACACTGGTGAGCCAGCCAGTTGATCATAAAGATCATTGATCCGAGGAAGAGGGTATTTATTCTGAATGGTAGCTTGGTTTATAGGATGGTAGTCTTGGACTAATCAGTTCGTCCCATCCTTCTTCTTAACAAAGAGAGAAGGTGCTCCCCAAGGAGGGCAACTTGGGCGAATGAAACCTTTCCTAAGAGATTTGTTGATTTCCTCCTTAAGCTTAATGAGTTCATGCGGCGGCATCTTGTAGGGTCGTTTGGCTATAGGAGTGGTGCCTGGTTTCAAGTCGATGATGAATTTTCGACATCTCTAGCAGGGGAATCCCTGGAAGTTCTTCTAGAAAGTTGTCTTGGAATTCACGAATGATGGGAATGTTTTCAATGCCCTCGAGTGGTGCAGCATTCAACGCATTCAAGGCATAAAGCCGTGCCTCGGTGTTTTGAACTAGATGAGCTTGGTAAGCAATTATTTCATCAGAAGGGTGTAGCAGATGGACGGTCTTAGTGGCGCAAACTATAGAAGCAGTATGCGCTTTCAACCAATCCATTCCCAGAATAAGATCAATGCTACAGGACTTCAATACGATGGGAGAGACAAGGAATTCCAGTCCTTCGATTTCAACGGGCGTCGTTGCAAATCATGGAGGTCCGACATTGGCCCGCGGGAGTGTGTACTAATAGCGAAGTGTTCATGTCCTCGCTTTTAATGCCATGCATGAATGCAAAATCCTCTAACATGAATGAATGTGATGCACAGGTATCAAATAAAATAGATGCAGGTACTAAATTTACGAGGAGTGTACCCATCACAGTAGCAGGCTGGTCTTGAGCTTCATTGAGATCAACGTGGTTGGCATGAACACGCCCATAAGACCTGGCATTGTTGTTGCGAGGCTGGTTGCTTCCACGGCCAGCTGTGGGAAGGGCCAGTTGATTCTGGTTCGGATTCTGATAGCAGTTCCTAGCAAGGTGACCTGGTTGGCCACACTTGTAGCACAGACCATTATTGGGAGTGGGAACATGAGCTCGAGTGGTGGAGTTGGAAGTCTCGGCTGCCTAGTTGGTGGGGGAGGCAGATGCGGTGCAGCATAGGACTGCCTTGGAGCAGGTGCAGTAGGCTGGAACATGCTGTTCGGAATCCATATCCTACACTTCTGCGAGGACGGGCCCGAAGATGAGCCCGTGTCACGGTTGCGCCTGTGAGAGCTCTGGTGTTTCTGCAGACCAGTTTCGACATTGATGGCCTTGTTCACCAAGGTGGTGAAATTAGCAAAGTCATGCACTAGAAGTGCGAGCTTGATGTCAGCTTGAAGGCCATCACGGAACTTCTCTTGTCTGCGTGCATCAATTGCAATGTCTTCTTCAGCATAGCGAGACAAGTCCAGAAACTACCGCTGATAAGCTTCAACAGTTTTGTTGCCCTGGGTGAGATTGCGGAACTCGCGCTTCTTCCGGTCCATGACTCCTTGAGGAATGAAGCGGGCACGGAAAGCAGCTTGTAATTCTGGCCAGGTGATGATTGTTCCAACTGGTAGAGTACGCCTGTGGCTGTCCCACCATTGAGCAGTGGGTCCTTTCAGGAAGAAGGAAGCAAAGGTGACATAGCTGGCAGGGGCTACATCAGCACACTCCATCTCATAGGTGATGTCACAGAGCTAGTCATCAGCATCCATAGGCTGAGTTGAGCTGCGATACACAGTTGGGTTGAGGCGCATGAAATCCTGCAGAGTTACTTGGGCTAGCTGATGGTTCATATTGGGGCGAGGAAACTGAGCCATCATATTTTCCATGAATTGGCGGTTCAGCTCGAACTGTTGGATCATACCAGCCATGTACTCAGGCGGTGGTGGTGCATGGCCACCATGACCATGACCACCTAGTCTAACCATCCTGCTAATATATAATAGGGGTAGTTCAGCATTGAGAAATTGCAAGGACAAGAATCATTCATGATGAAACATGCATAATGAAAGGAACACGATAGATGCTACATAGTAGTTGGCATATCTTACAAAAGAGATCATGCATGGAGTTCGGTACACAGAGTTTAATACATAGGCTAAGAACATCATAGGCGGCACGCACGCTCGCGGTGAATGCATCTAACACTAACAAGCAAGCCTACATCAGTCCCAGAAGGAACTGTGGCGGTAGGTATAGCCTGACAGCTGGTAGTGACGTGACGGAAAGTCCTCCACGTGAGTAGCCTGGGGTCCGCGGATACTCTGGTGCGGAACCCGACACACAGGTGGTAGAAGAGGACCAAGTGCGGGTGAGTAACCTCCCACATCTGGCCAGCCGACGCCCTGGGGCATCACGGTCCTGGCAGGGTAGATCACAGAACGCGACAGAGCACCAGATCGGACAGAGGGGTGCAACAGCGTCAGAGCATGATACAGGTGCTGACGAGTGGTGTACAACTCGTGGCGAAGAGCTCGGTTAGCTCTATCCAGCCCATCAGCATGCAGAACCAGGTTCTAATGGTAGAAGGGCTCTCGGGTGACAGTGGAGTAGGCAGCAGTGTAGTATCCCTCCGCACCAACATCGGATGCGATAGCAATGTGCCTGAAAGGGGAGGTGTACAACTCCCGATACTCTCCACGAAGACGTGTCAGAGCAGCATAAGCAGCATCGTGGACCGCCATGTCGATAGTCACTCCAACACCATGAGCAGTGTGTAGCATGGTAGTGGAGTCATACTCCCGAGAGTATAGGTGAACGATGGCACGGTACTGCTCTTGGTTAAAGTCCTGATACTCCTCGTACACGGTGTACTCAGGGTGCCAGTGATAATCCAGATAGGTCATCATCTCGAACAACACAGCAGGTGATCCTGAGGCACCAATGGCCATCGTGTGGCGCACGACCTATCTCGTGGGTTCCATCTGAAAACAAAGATGTTTCAAAGGAGTCAAATGACAGTATGGATAATGTTCAATATATTACTCTAAGGAATAGCTAGGGCTTAATCAACTTTGGGGTGAACACGGTCACGGGATCCTAATGTTAGAGTTAGTAAATTCGTTTAACCCGAGTAGAAGAGAGTCTAGAGTCCCAGAGTAAGGATCAAGGAGTAAAAGATCCTAATACCACCCAAATGGCGGCATGGGCCCGTAAGACACACAACCATGTTAGTAAAAAGTTTTGTAATGTCTAGACTCGACTTCAGCCAAGGAGTGTGGAAGGGGGATTCCTACAGGCAGTCGGCTCTGATACCAACTTGTGATGCCCCCGATTCAATCGTACACTAATCATACACGCAAGCGTGTACGATCAAGATCAGGGACTCATGGGAAGATATCACAACACAACTCTACAAATAAAAATAAGTCATACAAGCATCATATTACAAGCTAGGGGCCTCGAGGGCTCGAATACAAGAGCTCGATCATAGACGAGTTAGCGGAAGCAACAATATCTGAGTATAGACATAAGTTAAACAAGTTTGCCTTAAGAAGGCTAGCACAAACTGGGATACAGATCGAAAGAGGCGCACGCCTCCTGCCTGGGATCCTCCTAAACTACTCCTGGCCATCGTCAGTGGCCTGCACATAGTAGTAGGCACCTCCAGTGTAGTAGGAGTCATCGTCGATGGTGGCGTCCGGCTCCTAGACTCCTTCATCTGGTCACAACAATCGGGTATAGAAAGGGGGAAAAGGGGGAGCAAAGCAACCGTGAGTACTCATCCAAAGTACTTGCAAGCAAGGAGCTACACTACATATGTATGCATTGGTATCAAATGGAAAAGGGGTATCATATGTGGACTGAACTGCAGAATGCCGGAATAAGAGGGGGATAGCTAGTCCTGTCGAAGGCTACGCTTCTGGCAGCCTCCATCTTGTAGCATGTAGAAGAGAGTAGATGGTAAGTTAACCAAGTATCATCGCATAACATAATCCTACCTGGCGATCCTCTCCTCGTCGCCCTGTTAGAGAGTGATCACCGGGTTGTATCTGGCACTTGGAAGGGTGTGTTTTATTAAGTAACCGGTTCTAGTTGTCATAAGGTCAAGGTACAACTCCAAGTCGTCCTGTTACCGAAGATCACGGCTATTCGAATAGATTAACTTCCCTGCAGGGGTGCACCACATTTCCCAACACGCTCGATCCCCTTTGTCCGGACACACTTTCCTGGGTCATGTCCGGCCTCGGAAGATCAACACATCGCAGCCCTACCTAGGCACAACAGAGAGGTCAACACGCCGGTCTAAATCCTATGGCGCGGGGGTCTGGGCACATCGCCCATTGCACACCTGCACGTTGCGAGGGCGGCCGGAGAGCAGAACTTGCAACCTCCATTACAAAGGAAGTTGCGTTACGTGGTCCAACCCGGCGCGCGCCGCTCAGTCGCTGACGTCACGAAGGCTTCGGCTGATACCACGACGTCGAGTGCCCGTAACTGTTCCCGCATAGTTGGTTAGTGCGTATAGGCCAGTGGCCAGAGTCACATCAAATATCAAGATCTCGTTTAGCATGTTATTTAGAAATAACCGCGGACACCGACCAGGGCCAGGCCCACCTCTCTCCTTGGTGGTCTCAACCTGCCCTGTCGCTCCGCCTCAAAGTAACAGTCGGGGGCCTTCAGGAACCCAGGCCCACCTCTACCAGTATGGAGCCACCTGCCCCTTCAGCCCCCAACATCGGAATCACTCGCGGGTACTCAATGAGCCGACCTGACTTTAGTCACAACATGTATAGCATGTATATATGTATGTATAGTATATACAGGTGATCAACACCCGACGTGATCACGGCCCGATAGTATAGCATGGCAGACTGACAAGAATGTAGGGCCACTGATGATAATCTAGCATCCTATACTAAGCATTTAGGATTGCAGGTAAGGTACCAATAGTTGTAGCAACAATGACAGGCTATGCATCAGAATAGGATTAACGGAAAGCAGTAACATGCTACACTACTCTAATGCAAGCAGTAGAGAGTGAATAGGCGATATCTGGTGATCAAGGGGGGGCTTGCTTGGTTGCTCTCGCAAGAGAGAGGGGTCGTCAACACCGTAGTCGTACTAGGTAGCAGCGGCGTCGGTCTCGGTGTCTAGCGAGAGAAGAGGGGGAAGAAACAATAAATATTAAGCAAACAGATGCATCGCAATGCATGACATGACAAGTACCGGTGCTAGGGGTGCCCTAACGTGGTATGAGGTGGTACCGGTGAAGGGGGGAAACATCCGGAAAAATATCCTCGGTGTTTCGCGTTTTCGGACAAATGAACCGGAGGGGGGAAGTTGCGTGTTCGCTATGCTAGGGCTGCGTGGCAGACGAACGGGTTGCGTGTCCAGATTCGTCTCGTCGTTCTGAACAACTTTCATGTAGAAAGTTTTTTCATCCGAGCTACGGTTTATTTTAAATTAAATTTAAAAGATTTAAATCAATTTTAGCATTTATTTAATTAATTTAATTTAACATTATCCAGAACAGTGCATGCTGACGCCAGCACGACATCGGCAGTCAACAGAGGAGTTGACTGGTCAACTGACGTGTGGGCCCCGCGGGACCCATCTGTCATGCACTGTTAGGTTGATTAGGGTTTAGGTTAAACTTATTACTGTTTAATTAAACTAACAGGTCAATTAGATTAATTAAATAGGATTAATTAACTTAATTCATTAATTCATTAACTAATTAATTAATTATTATTTTAATTCTTAATTCTTTTATTTTTTCGTTCTCAGGGGGGTGGGCCCCGTTCGTCATAGGCCCAGGGGCTAGCGGGCGCTGGCCCGTGGGGCAGTTGGCGGGCGCGAGCGCCGGCGAGGCCGCGACGGGGTGGTGCCGTGGTGAAGCGGGAGGCCACCGGAGGAGGACGCCGGGGCCGTGGAGGGGTGCGGCTGGACCGAGCGGCGACTGGCCTTGGCCAAGGTGGCCACAGGCAGGGATGAGGGGAGTCGGGCGCTAGCCACGGTGACCGGTGGGCGAGGTCAGGGGCGGTGCAGGTGGCCGCGGCGAGGGCAAGCGCAGGCGCACGGGCGAGTGCGCGCGGTCAAGTAGG
>NW_024119279.1:0-16773 GCF_003073215.2 Triticum urartu
GTAGCACTAGGAGAACTACTGCGATTGTGCCCCAGTTGAGCTGGGTCGAGCACCTCAGTGGAGAAAGCTAAAACTGACTGTCATGATGAGGCGAGAGTTGGTCGCTGTTCGAGAGGTGTTTTCGAGTCCTTAAAGACTTATGCCACTTAGGGCGAGGAGCCGGTTCTGTCCGGCCAAGGCGTGGATAGCGCCCCGAACTCGGTCTTCCGAATACCAGGGGCTTCGCCGAAATTTAAAATTATAGAATTCTATGGCTAAGTGAGAGTATTCACGCATTATAGTCTGATTGCCTTGTTCGTTGGGCTGAGCGCCTCCCTCGAAGGACCCAAACATGGGAAAAAGAGCCCTCAGATTTATCCCCGAACACCCCAGCACTAGCGGCCCGGGGGCAGAAGCCGACGACTTGCCATCTCTCAGAATTGATAAACAGCCGCACAGAAGGTAATATTTTAAATTCAAACAGCATTGCTTAAGCGCATATGAACAAGTTTTCAGTGCACAGGACAAAACGAGTGATTTTTATTCAAAAATTACATCCATAGAACATTCATCCGCCACAAGGCGGGCACCCTTCAGAACATCCTTATAATAATTTTCAGGCTTGCGATGCTCTTTCCCCGGCGGTGGCCCGTCCTTCACAAGCTTCTCAGCATCCAGCTTGCCCCAGTGCACCTTCGCACGGGCAAGAGCCCTACGGGCACCTTCAATGCAGACGGAGCGCTTGATGACTTCGAGCCTTGGACAGGCCTCCACCAGCCGCCGCACCAGCCCGAAATAGCTCCCAGGCTGAGCCTCTCCAGGCCACAGTCGAACTATGAGGCCCTTCATGGCCTGTTCGGCCGCCTTATGGAGCTCGACCAGTTGCTTCAACTGGTCGCTCGGGGGCACGGGGTGTCCGGCCTCAGCGTACTGAGACCAGAACACCTTCACTGTCGAGCTTCCCTCCTCGGCTCGATAGAATGCGGTGGCATCAGATATACTCCGAGGAAGATCTGTGAACGCGCCTGGAGAACTCCGGATTCAGGTAAGTAACAAGTAACTCACGCTTATGTGTTTACTTTGCATAAAGAATGCCTTACCCACCGCTATCTTATTCACCTCATCCAACTCCTGGAGGGTCTTCGAGGATTTGGCCTTAGCAGACTTGGCATTTTCAATAGCCATCGCGAGCTCGGACGCTCGCGTCTTTGAGTCAAGCTCCAAACTCTCATGTTTTTCCATGAGAGCCTGGAGCTCTTGCCGCACCTTGCCAACCTCGGCCTCATACTTTTCTCGCTCAGTGCGCTCCGCGGCCGACCTCTTCTCGGCCTCGAGCAGCGCTTGCTTTAGGGTCGCCACCTCAAACGTGGCCCCTACAATAGCCACGATACTCCTGTCATTTTTCGCAATTGCACCTTTTTATACACATATATACAAGGTATTTTTTACCTTCACTGTCCTCGAGCTACTTCTTGGCACGTCCGAGCTCTTGCTCGGACCGCTCGAGGTCCTGCTTTAGCACGTCCACTTCCGCAGTCAGTGCGGCGGACGCCAGCAGGGAAGCCTGCACACGCATATTGACTTCTTTTTGTTAGACTCCTGCGAATTTTATTTGATCCTCTATTCGGCTTTTCTTCCCGAACGCCAAACAGAGCATCAGGGGCTACTGTCTATGCGGTAATGTTATTTACACATTCTTTACTTACCTCAAAGCCTATTAAAAGGCTTGTACAAGCTTCAGTCAGTCCGCTCTTGGCGGACTGAACCTTCTGGACCACCGCACTCATAATAGTGCGGTGCCCCTCGTCGATGGAGGCGCCTTGGAGCGTCTCCAACAGATTGTCCGGCGCCTCCGGTTGGACGGAGGTCGCCGGCGCGGCGGGCTTGCTCCTCTTGGAAGGAGGTCCCCCGCCGGACTCTGGAACCTTTGAAGGTTCCAGAGCGGTGACCGGCCCAGGGCCGGACTTGGAGCCCTGGGGGGTTTCGTCCCCTTTACTCCTGGAGTCCGGGAGGTCGCCTTGCGGCGCCTCCAGGACCACCTCCTCCCGGATTGGAACTTGCTGGGAAAACACTTCAGTGTCGTCCATAGGGCGGGGGGAGGAAGCCGTCGGAAGCGAGTTCACGTCCGACGAGTCAAGTGAGCCGCTTGACGACGCGTCGAGCCAGTCTTTGGATGGGCTGCATAAACATATCCGACATAAGGGAAAGCTGTGCAATAATCAAATACTATGAAATCACTCCGGTATACGGATACTTACGATTTCGCCAGGGGCTTGGACCTGGGCGGCCACTCCTCTTCGCCGTCGTCGGCGTTGGTGGAGTAGTCCGGAGGATGGGTTCTCCCCTTCTTGGACCCTTCGACCTCCCTAGTTGGGGCGGCCTTCCTTTTCTTCCCTTCCCCCGCTGGAGGGGGGGTCTCTTCTTCCTCCTCCTCATCTTCATGGGAGGAGTGCGTCTTGGATTCGTCGAATGGTGAATCCGACACCTCCAGGCGCCGGGCACTCTTTCGAGTCCCCGCGGCCTTTTTTGCGGCCTTCTTCTCCGGCACCACATAGGGTGCCGGAACCAGCAACTTTGCCAAGTGGGCATCGACTGGGTCTTCGGGCAAAGGTGCCGGACAGTCGATCCGTCCGGACTTCGCCTGCCAATCCTGTCAAAGGTAAGGGAGCTTAGATCCCGCACGGAGTTAATCTATGAAAAACTAGTGCTCTGTAAAAAATACAAAAAGCTTACCACGCTAGCGTGACGCTGCGCGCTGAATCCGCGATCCTCGGTAGCGGATGCGGGAGCCTCGACGCCTTTAAAAAGCACCTTCCAGGCATCTTCGTACGTCTTGTCGAAGAGCCTACTCAGAGTTTGGTGCCGCGCCGAATCAAACTCCCACAGGTTGAAAGCCCATTGTTGACACGGGAGGATCAAGCGGATGAGTATAACCTGGACTACGTTGACAAGCCTGAGCTGCTTGTTCACCAAGGATTGGATGCATGTTTGTAGTCTGATCACCTCCTTTTGGCTGCCCCACGACAGGCCCGTCTCTTTCCAGGACGTGAGCCGCGTTGGGGTCCGGATCAGAACTCGAGGGCTGCGACCCACTTAGGGTCGCACGGCTCGGTGATGTAAAACCACCCCGATTGCCATCCCTTCAGGGTCTCCACAAAGGAGCCCTCGAGCCATAGGACGTTGGCCATCTTGCCCACCATGGCGCCTCCGCACTCCGCCTGGTTGCCGCGCACCACCTTCGGCTTGACATTGAAGGTCTTGAGCCATAGGCCGAAATGGGGGCGGATGCGGAGGAAAGCCTCGCACAAGACGATAAACGCCAAGATGTTGAGGACAAAGTTCGGGGCCAGATCATGAAAATCCAGGCCGTAGTAGAACATGAGCCCCCAAACAAATGGATGCAGAGGGAAGCCCAATCCGCGGAGGAAATGAGGGAGGAATACCACCCTCTCATGGGGCCTGGGAGTGGGGATGAGCTGCCCCGTTTCGGGAAGCCGGTGCGCGATGTTGCTAGCCAGATATCCGGCCTTCCTTAGCTTTTTGATGTGTCCCTCCGTGACGGAGAAGACCATCCACTTGCCTCCTGCTCCGGACATGGCTGGAGAAGGTCGAGGCGAGGAGTGTGGACTTGGGCGCTGGAGCTCGAGTGCGCAAGAATGAATAGGCGAAGGGGGAAGAAGGCGTAGGTGAAAAGGTGGATCCTTATCCCCTTATATGGGTGGACGCAACTACATGTCCCCACCAGCCTGGTAAAACTCGCTTATCTCCCAAGCATCGTAATCAAAGGCGCGGTTGGGTTACCCACGCCCGTATTGATGAGAATCCCGGAATAAGGGGACACGATCTCTGCTTTAACAAGACGTGCCAAGGAAACCGCCTCGCATAACGCGCTGAGATAGAACAGTAAAACGGTTCGAATAAAAGCTTGACCGTGGTGTGATGTCACACTACGGAATACGTCAGCAGATTAGATTTGTGTAAATATTATTCTCTCTATGGCAATATGTGGAAACTTATTTTTCAGAGCCGGACACTATCTTTGTGTTCAAAATCTTCTATGAAGTACTTGGAGGAGGAACCCGCCTTGTAATGCCGAAGACAATCTGCGCGCCGGACTTGTCGTCATTGAAGCCTGGAGGGACTTTTTTTGGCGTGGAAGGCAAGCTTGGCGATACGGATATGCAGATCTCCTACCATTGTAATCGACTCTATGTAACCCTAACCCTACCCGGTGTCTATATAAACCGAAGGATTTTAGTCCGTAGGACAACATACACATCAACAATCATACCGTAGGCTAGCTTTTAGGGTTTAGCCTCCTCGATCTCGTGGTAGATCTACTTTTGTACTACCCATATCATCAATATTAATCAAGCAGGACGTAGGGTTTTACCTCCATCGAGAGGACCCGAACCTGGGTAAAACTTCATGTCCCTTACCTCCTGTTACCATCCAGTCTAGACGCACAGTTCGGGACCCCCTACCCGAGATCCGTCGGTTTTGACACCGACACTCGCCGATTTAATCTACACAGACACTCAATCCTCAGAACTCCCGATCGACGGCAACTCGACCGGGGGCTGGGGTGAGAAGACTTCGACAATGCAGACGAGGAAGATCACGTCGTGGACGATTGCCTCAGGGTCCTTTGTTGTCATGGCACCGTTGACCCTGTGCTGCGGGCCGGCGAGGTCGTTGAACTTGCCGAAGGCATCACCAAGCTTCTATCTCTAGGTTAGATTCAGGCACCTGTAATCTATGTGCATCATATTGCTCATCGTTAGTTCGGTTGTGCCATTCGTTTCGATTACTGTATGCCTGAGCACCTAGCTTAATTAGAGCTCACAACCGCAGTAATCATCCATTTATGCTGCTTAAACAGTTTCTCATGTGCTCTCTAATTTAGTGCATACACATTTTGACTGAGTGGCGGAGATATAGAGAAATTGTTTGATTTTGGTGCAACATGACTCTGATGATTATTTTTTGTTACCTTTCCTATTTAGATCTGCACCAATCCTTGTCAGAAAATTGAGAAGTCATGGCATAGTCAAATCTGAACAAGCCGTGTGGAGCTTCGCCATGAGTCTGCGCATGAATTTGGGAATGGACGGATGTCACTCCGAAGAAGTCAGAGAATATTTTCAATGCGCAGCAGGACAAGAGAAAAGAAGAGAAGCAAAGAGAGGTGGGTTATCGCTCCTACATTGCTTAAATGAACATCTTGATTTTTTAGAAAGAAGGCATATACCCGACATTAAATTAATGACACCCTGAAAAATAGAAAAGGCAAAAGAAACACGATACAAGGTACATGGTTGTGTAGGACCAGCTTATAAGACATGAAGCAAACCATGCAATATAAAAATATAACAGAGTGGAATTTCTACTCCCAGATGCACCTACACCGTCCATGAACAGTAAATTCAAAAGAAAATGAAAAACAGAATAAACAAATATGAAATTTTGAGACATGAAATTAGATCAAAAGTTTTAGCATCTTGCAAATTTTTCACCACGAAATAACATTCGTGGTGAAAAATGAGGCGTAAGTAGATTCACTCATTTTGCTTCGTAAGTAGTCCATATTGAAATCTATATAAAGACTTCTATTTAGGAACGGAGGGAGTACAAAAGAAACGCCTCTTGATCGTCGAAGTCCTCAGCCACGAAGCGAAATACCAATGAGGCATAAGTAGATGATGAACACATAGCAAGCACTGCGCAGGAGTGAGATCACGTCAATCAATATTGATTTGTTTGATTTGATGAATATTCTACCATTTGAAATAAATTTGAATGTTATTGTTTATTATTATTATGGAGTGTTTGGCAGTGTGAGCATGTAGTATAAGAGTACCTTATCCGTTCAGCGGGGTGCTCCAACTTTTGATGCTGGCGAAGCTTTTGCAATGATGGCTGCATCCTCCATCATTTGTTAGTCTCCGTTGGAGGTTTAATTAAACTGAAGTAAATATGCTACATTCTTTTGTCAAATAAAAACATGACTGCCTATTTTGCTTGTCAGGACCAAGATCTCTAGCTATCAATGAAATTTTCAGAGTAGTTTTTGTTGCCTCTGTGTAACCCTGATAGCAGCTTCTTGGAAGGTTCAGATGTGTGGCAAAGGATTTCAATTTTCCTGTTTACACAAAGGAAACTTGAGGAAGGTTCAGATTTCTCATGCTTGGTTCTGTCCTCTCAGGGTTACATAGACAAAAATGCCTCCTATTTACACAAAGGCAACTTGAGGAAGGTCCAGATTTCTCATGACTGCTTCTTCGGCATTTCATGCATGTGCCATCTTATTAGAAAATGTAGTTTGTTTTATAGCTGATGATGCTTGATGCTTTTATCGATTAGTAAATGCTCAGTTTTAGCTCATAAACTACATGGCAAAAGCTAATTCCGATGGGTCTCATGCAAATAATTTTCATCTTTAGACATGCCTTTAGTTGATTATTTAATCCTTTTATAAGAATCTATTTAGCTTTGTATTGTTGCAGTTTCATTATATATCCACTTACCAATGCATCTAAAGATTCAACAATGTAGAATCCAGCATCAGTCTTGGGACTACAAATTGTTTCTTCATTCCTCCGTGTTGCACTGTTAGGTGATAAGGGGTCGAGGTCGTATGTTCGTCGTGGCATCAATACACTTCACTTTCCTTTTCCTTTTCCCTTTTTCTGTTCTTGCATTTATTTCTTCTTCGCGGACCTCTCTGTCTACTGCTTTAATATGGTTCTGATTAGTGCCCTGCATCTTCCAAGATATATGGATTTTGGTCGAGGCAGTCATCACATAAGTAAAATGCTATCAACCTCTCAATTTCTGAATGGATTTGTTAAATTGCCTTTCTCTTGTTGGATCACATGCCTGATTTGTTTGTTGTCCTTGAAGCAAATACCATGACATGAGCTTTAAGATTTCAAAGATACAGAAGGTTGACAGAAGGAGGATACACTGATTTCAGCTGCGGGCATTGAGCTGAGTCTCTCCCTAACAGGTAACTCACCTTTCAACATATTCATTGCAGAAGCAGAAACAACGGGATACATGACCTGCATACTTGCATTCTGACATGTTTTTGCCCATGCCTCAAATTGGAATGATGTCCATGCTGTTAACCTCTACAACTTACCCACACTTCAGATAACCCAAGGTCTGGAACCCCAACAATTTTAGTACGTAGCAAATGTAACTTCTTCTCTAACAAAAATAATAGTGAGAGGCATGTTTCAGTTAGTTTTACCCTGAGAATTGATCATCATTCTGTAACCTTAAGACAAACATATAACTTGTGACATATTCATGCAGATGTGTGCTTTGCAAATCGACTGACCTTTTCTGTCTTCTGTGAATAGATGTTGAATGCTAATATAAATCTGCAGTATGTCTCAGTAAAAATGTGGACTTCATAATTTGTCTTTCAATGGTGCATAGTTCAATTTTGTCTTCCTAATTTATACAGTATCAGCTCATATGCCGATTTATATCATAAATAAGTATTCACTCTTACAACACCACCATGCATGTTTTCTACACTTCTCCAGAAGTCCATCTTTCAATTTTGATTTGCATAACCATGCATATATAGTGTATTGAAGCAGCAAATGGCATTTACCATGCTGCTAAAATAAGCATCAAAATTGAAGAGTGTATTGAACCAGTGGGAGAAGTTAATGTTCCACGGAATTGCTAATACCGTTTCCAAGGTTTAATGTTTGTTATTGACCTAAGAGAAAATGGGTTCTGCATCTCTGATGTGATGTATTTCTAACAAACAGTGGCAAAATGCACGGGTAATTACTCTTATATAATTTGATGCTTGAAAAGTTGTAGAGTCGGTGCCTCTCTTTGAAGTGTACATGATGTAATAAGAACAAAAAATAAAGAAGCATCTTGAGTACCATGCCCAGATACAGTTTTAATGCCCACAGCTCTATTTTGTTCCATTAGAAAATACAATTATATTTTGTTACATTCAGGTAATGTTATATCATGCACGTGTGTTACATGTGTATCTCTCTACTTTGTGCTCCAGATTTGTTTCCCTACAATATGGCGGATTAATGTATATTCTTCTGAAGTCATAGTACATTCATGGTCTGTATATATGTTTGTATGCTGCAAACCTGAGTCTGGTAGGCAGCGGCTGATTTCTTCATTTGCTATCTTTATATTCTTCAAAGCAATTTAATTTCTTATCATGCACGTGTGATGAACCTACAATCTAGAGCACATGGAAACTATAGATAATTTGTTCTATTGCCTCTGTGAACTTAAGTTATGGCTTTTAAAAGTATTTAAACACCATGTCTTTTATATGGCTGTCTACCTTTTCCAAAAGAATTGATATTCTATTTGGTGTAATTCAGGAACAACTGAGCTATCAAACATAATATAGGATGCAAAAATAGAAGTATATGAGCATGTAGTGTATAATACGGGAGATTAGGGGAATGTATTGACAAGTGACAATCGTATTTCCTTGCATCCTCGATGCTGCTTCCTTAACTCACATAGTAGTTCTTTTAATATGTACCGTACTCGATTTGATTGGCAGGCTTCAGGTAATTTGTGTTTGTGTGGTAACATCAGCGGATCTGTACTGCTACGAATTACATCATGGACTATATGCTACTTTATTAATTATAGTTTCTTTGTTCAGTTAGTTCTCTAGAAAAAAACACTTCTTTTCCCGATGCATATGTTTTTTTTTGTGAATTCCCGATGTATATGTTTAATACTAATCTTCCAAAGATTGTTGTAAGAAATAACTATATTTACTATCTTATCTCATTAGTGGGCTAATTCTATAAAAGAACTAATAAGGAGATTTCTTAGCAGTACTGTATATGTTTGGAGCAGTGAGATAATTTTATCCTATATGACTTTCTTTCTCTTGCCTTTCCTGATTTCGTTTTCCCCTCCATTTTTTTCAGGTTTCAAAGTTTGGCCGCTGCTAACTTGATTTGGAGACATTTCCTGTTAGGAGTTAAACTTTGGTTTGGAGGCATCGAGCTTTGGCTGTAACTAGCTTTGTTACTTGGTATACCTCTGTCAGCATAAAGGTAAACACTATCTACCACATTGTTTAATATGGGGTTTACTCTGGTGCCACGTGTACTATATTGCTAGATTTAACTTTAATCTATGAGTTGCTTCGTATCTATTTCGGCATAAATGTTTCATCATACTAGGATTTAATTGGTGATCTTACTTTTGTTGCCTTTTGGTGACTATGAAATATATTGCATTTTCATGGAAGCAGGAGCCGGGTATTTGTTGAGCGGGTTGTGGGAGAGGCGGTCGGCGAGCGCGGGCTAGACGGGAAGGTGATGCTTGCGATGGCGACCATGCCGGCGGACAGGGAAAGGTCGATTGTGTCCATCATGGTGTTTCCGAGGGAGAGCGAGGCATCTACCATCGCGCATCTGAAGAAGTCGATGCTCGGGGCGAGGTTGACCACCGTGGCCGGCGTGAAAGCGGATGGACTTAAAGGCCGGTGACAGGTTTGCCGTCAATGCACCGTCTCTCAACTTGGTGGAGAGGCGAAAGGAGAGCGGTGGCACCATGAAGACCTCGACGACTGCTGCTGTGACCATGACCAGGCCATTGTGTTTGTAAAAAGATACTAATTGTATACATATCCCCCAGCTCCAAAAACATTAGATAAATATCCAACTTATTATTGAAAAATCTTGATTCAAGATAAATGGAACCTTTCCTATATACAATGAGCTTATTATTTGAAGGTTGCATTGATTGTGCTATTATTGCTGAAATAAGAGGCTTATGTGAATTTGTCAATCTTTGTATACCTTGTAATAGTGATTGTCAATCTTTATGTACCTTGTAATATTGACTGTCAATCTTTGTGTACCTTATAATAGTGACACATGGATGTGTGAAGTTGACTGGTACTCCCTCCGTAAAGAAATATGAGAGCGTTTAGATTCACTATTTTAGTGATCGAAACACTCTTATATTTCTTCTTTAGAGAGAGAGTACTAATACTACTTAAAAATGGATGATATATATTCAGTTATGAGTTCTTGGGTGGTGGTGGCGATCGATTTGGTTAGTTAAAGACATACGAAGATTTCCAGAAGGAAAAAAGTGAAGAGAATTTATATTCGTCGTTGCATGATGAAATCTGAATGTAACCATGCTTAACCCGTATTTCTAAATTGGAAGAATAGTTTGATCAACATGCTCATATTTTTATTATTCCGTGGCAACGCATGGGAGTTCAGCTTTTGACCGTAGCAACGCACGGGCCTTCTACTAGTCATGATAGGTATTAACTTTAGAGCCATCCCCTATTCCTCAAATTAGTCCGTGCATTAGCAGATTTCTACCATGTACTCCCTCCGTTCCTAAATGTAAGTGTTTTTAGACACTTCAAATGGAATACGACATACAGATGTGTGTAGACATATTTTAGAGTGTATATTCACTCATTTACCTATGTATATAGTCAGTTGGTGAAATCTCTAAAAAGACTTATATTTGGAAATGGAGAGAATATCAAACTTCTCCACGTATAAGAGCAACCCCGAGGACACGCCGCAACCATAATATCCGTGTCCGAAAAATAGTGAGCCTTCAATACTCAAGCACGTAGAGAGTTCGAGACTGTCAAGATCCGCCACACTTCTTTGGCCAGGAGGGCTTGATCGAACATCTCAGAATCTCTAAAACCCATGCCACCTTCGTGTTTCCTTGTGCACATTTTTCCCCATGCCACCCAATGGACTTTCTGCTTGCCGTTGGCTGCTCTTCATCAGAATTTCGAAGAGATTGATTTCAGGTTCCGGCACATTTTTTTGGAGTGCCGGAAGACACTCATCGAATAAGTTGGTGTTGCCTGTAACACCGACTTGACAAGTATCTCTCTTGCCGCCGTTGACAAGTGTATTGTGTGCATGCACATCCAAGAGCTCCTAATTGGCGCTTCGAGCGCCGGTTGACTCTACTTGCGCTCGCAAGCGTTGCATAGCGGGCCGGCCCATTACATGTTCAAAAGGAAAACATGCGAAAAAACAGTGGGAGAGCTGGGATTCAGTCTCAGTACATCACGTCTTGCGGACTAATGCACCAAACACAATTTGTTGTCAATTAGTAAAAAATAGCGCTAGTTAATCTTGTTTTCAATAAAACATTATTTTAAATTTCAAAACTACTTCAAAAGTCCGTCGATTTTGTAAACAAATTCACCGATTTTGAAAAAAAACATCATTTTTAAGAAAAGTTCATAAACTTTTAAAACATTTCCTTGATTTTGAAAAAACTTCATCAGATTTGAAAAAATCATCGATTTTGAAAAAAATGTTCAAAAATTTGAATGAAAGTTCATGGATTTTGGGAAAAAGTTTCATCAATTTTGAAAAAAAAAGTTCATGAATTTCTTAAGAATCCACGCATTTAAGAAAGAAAAAGAAAAAATGAATGAAAATGTCCAGAAAAAACCCACAACTAAGGAAATAAATAAAAGGGGGAAAATCGAAGTGTTCTACAACGGGGTGGGATTGCCGAGAGGTTGGTGCCCTTCCCTTCGAACGTAGACTTTGGGAGTTTGAAGGCGAAATCACCAATTAAACAGTACTCGTTGCAAAGAACACTCCACTTTTTGACAAGTGGCGCACATGCAGTGCGCCACTTGTCGCAACCTGATAGTTTTTCCTTTTTCGTAGATTTTTTTATTCAAAACATTTTATCTTTTAAACCGCGCGTCCAAATCTTGAACCGTTTTCACCATTAGATTCCTCGCATCGAGATCTTCAAAAGCAAGATCCCATGTTAATAGGTTTTGACGAACTTTTTTTCGCAAAAAAAAACCGACGATAAAAACCGGGCAAAAAAACCAAACCGGGAGCAGGGTTTTTTCCCTTTCCGAAAGAGGCACACCCGTGCCTCTCATGAAATCACACCCGTGCCTCTCGTGGATGCAAAACCGTGACTCTCGTGGAAGAAAAAAAAAACAAAAAACACGTTTTTTTTGTTTCCGAGAGAAACGGCCGTGACTCTCGTGAAAGCACAACCGTTCTTCTCGCGGAAGCAAAACCGTGACTCTCATGAAAGAAAAAAAAAAGAAAACGCGTATTTTTTCCCTTTCTGAGAGGCACGACCGTGACTCTCGCGAAAGAAAAAAAAACAGAAAACATGTTTTGTTTTTCCCTTTCCGAGAGGCACGGCCGTGACTCTCGCGAAAGCACAACCGTGCCTCTCACGAAGCAAAACCGTGACTCTCGCGAAAGAAAAAAAAACAGAAAACATGTTTTGTTTTTCCCTTTCCGAGAGGCACGGCCGTGACTCTCGCGAAAGCACAACCGTGCCTCTCACGAAGCAAAACCGTGACTCTCGCGAAAGAAAAAAAAACAGAAAACATGTTTTGTTTTTCCCTTTCCGAGAGGCACGGCCGTGACTCTCGCGAAAGCACAACCGTGCCTCTCACGAAGCAAAACCGTGACTCTCGCGAAAGAAAAAAAAACAGAAAACATGTTTTGTTTTTCCCTTTCCGAGAGGCACGGCCGTGACTCTCGCGAAAGCACAACCGTGCCTCTCACGAAGCAAAACCGTGACTCTCGCGAAAGAAAAAAAAACAGAAAACATGTTTTGTTTTTCCCTTTCCGAGAGGCACGGCCGTGACTCTCGCGAAAGCACAACCGTGCCTCTCACGAAGCAAAACCGTGACTCTCGCGAAAGAAAAAAAAACAGAAAACATGTTTTGTTTTTCCCTTTCCGAGAGGCACGGCCGTGACTCTCGCGAAAGCACAACCGTGCCTCTCACGAAGCAAAACCGTGACTCTCGCGAAAGAAAAAAAAAACAGAAAATGCGTCTTTTTCCATTTCCAAAAGGCACGACCGTGACTCTCGCTAAAGCACAAGCGTACCTCTCGCGGAAAAAAACCATAACTTTCGCGAAAGAAAAAGAAAGAAAACACGTTTTTTTCGTGCAAATTTTTTTTTGTCGAAAAGATAAGTAAGACTGGAGAAAAACCAAAACGTCGAAAAAAGGGGAAAAACCATTTTAAAAGCCGAAAACGCGTGAGGAAAAATAATAAAAAAACAAAATCCAGAACGAGCATCCAGAGCGCGACACGTGGCGAATGGCTGAGAGCGCGCCAAGTGACGCTGATTGTTGCGAGGCTCTCGAAGGAGCGCTCGTTAACTAGTTGCTCCCGTTTGAAGGCAGTCACCAGCACTTTTTTTTGGAGTTTACAAACAATAATATGGGCCCGCCCAAGTAAGTGCGCCTTAAGCGCCGGTTAACAAAATGTATGTTAGCGGGCGCTGAAAGCACCGAATAGGAAATGCCTGCACATCCACCCCGTCACAAAGGTAAACAAAATGGAACAGCCAAAAAAAATAAACATCAAAATGGAAACTGCGGCAACACGGTGCATCCAGCTAGGCCGTGGCCCAAGGGCGTTATGCTTTGGTAATAAAAACAGACAATGCCATTGTTCAAAAAAAGAAAAATACTGCCAGCCCAACTAGCTTGCTTCGTACGGCCCGGCTACTAATTTTCATGAAATCACTAGTTGGGAAGTACTTGTTGCAAAGATCACTCTAACTTTCCTGGTTGCGACAAGTGGTGCACTGTTTTTTTTCGTAGATCCGTTTATTCAAAACGTTTTATCTCTTAAACCGTGCGTCCAAATCTCAAATCGCTTTCACTGTTGGATTCCTCGTGTCGAGATCTTTAAAACTAGATCCCATGTTGATAGGTTTTAATGAACTTTTTTCACAAAAAAATCGAACCGGGAGCACTGGCTTTTTCCCTTTTCAAAAGAGGCACGCTCGTGCCTCTCACGAAATCACAACCGTGCCTCTCATGGAAGCAAAACCATGACTCTTGTGTAAAAAAAAAAGGAAAACGCGTTTTTTTTTGTTTCGGAGAAGGCACGGCCGTGACTCTCGCGAAAGCACAGCCGTGCCTCTCGCGGAAGCAAAACCATGACTCTCGCGAAAGGAAAAAAACAGAAAATACGGTTTTTTTCGTTTCCGAGAGGCACGGCCTTGACTTTCGCGAAAGCACAACTGTACCTCTCGTGGGAGCAAAACCGTGACTCTCATGAAAGAAAAAAAAACAGAAAACGCGTTTTTTCGTTTCCGAGAAATACGATCGTGACTCTCGCTAAAGCACAACCGTGCCTCTTGCGGAAGCAAAACCGTGACTCTCGCGAAAGGAAAAAAAATAGAAAACACATTTTTTCCGTTTCCGAGAGGCACGGCCGTGACTCTCGCGAAAGCACACCCGTACCTCTCGTGAAAGGAAAAAAACAAAAAATGTGTGTTTTTTTCCGTTTCCAAGAGGCACGGCCGTGACTCTCGCGAAAGCAAAACCGTGCTTCTCATGGAAGCAAAACATTGACTCTCGAGAAAGGAAAATACGCGTTTATTCGCACAATTTTTTTTTTCAAAAAAAGTTTTTTGTCGAAAAGCTAAGGAAGACAGGTGGAAAACCAGAACGTCAAAAAAACCCAAAAAAACCATTTAAAATGCCAAAAACGTGTGCGGAAAAATAAAAAATAAAATCTGGAGGGAGCGTCCAGAGTGCGACACGTGGCGAATAGCTGAGAGCGCGCCAAGCGGCGCTGATCGTTGCGAGGCTCCCGTTTCGGAGCGCTCATTAACTAGTTGCTCCCTAATTTTTCCGTGTAAAAACACAAGGCTTAACGAGTCTTTTTTTTTGAAGGAGGACAAAAAAATGAGTTCTGAAGGAGGATGAATTAACGAGTCAATTTATTTGATGACCACATCAAAAAGGTGAGAGCTTATTTAGAAGCTCTTTTTTCACTAAAACAATACATAAAATTTGACATTTACTTCAAAAAGAAGTAAAAGTACCTTTCTTTTTTTTCTCTTTATGTATTTTTTCCATAGAAACTAGTGTTTTTTTATAACAAGACACACACACACCAGTATTTAAATCCTAGTGCGTACAGTCACCCTACGAATCTACCACCCCACCAAAACTCTCTTAAACCCTTGATAACCCCATATATGTTCATGTATCCCCTTCATTCTTGGTTGTACGAAGGAGCTCCACGCGCACCCTAGTTTCATGTCTCTCCTTGGAGGCATAGTCGTGGAGCCTCCTACCATCAAGTGGTGGGTGAGATTTCCAGTAGAAATACTTAGCTCCAGGTTCTTGGAACTAACGATGGTGATGGTTAGATCACATCCTCCTTTGCAGTCATCACCTTGGAGAGCCAGGATTCAGTTATTTGTGGCTCCTCAAGAGGATGGTGGAATTAAGGGTGGCGGCCTAGATTGTTGATGTTTGTGCGTCGAGGCGGCGACCATGGAACAATGGCGGGTAGCGGCTCTAAGAGGAAGGGCAATGGCTCCATGTGGCTTGGATGGCAATTGTGTGTTGCTAGTGCGGCTGTGTTGTTCGATTGATCGATGCGCCCTAGAGGGGTCAACTTGACTTTATGTCAGGCGATGGCCCGAATGAGTTGGTGCAGCGGTTGTGGTCTGTGGGTGACCATTTATGTAGCTTAGGTTGTGGGCAGTTGGGTTGTGCGGCGTTGCATCTTGAGGATGAGCGGTGATATGTCAGGTAGCGGCCCAGAAGGCGGTATTGGTGGACTGCACAGGGCGTGGCAGAAGGTTGGAAGTTGGGGCATCGGCCCTGAAACTGCAACAACTTTGATGGCGATAACTTCGTGTTGCACAGTCGATAGGTGGTCGTTAGCATTTTGGCTGATGCAGTGAGCGTATGATCTTGCGGTTTTGCGAGTGCTACCTCTTGAGCACTGCATTGGTTTTCCCCGAAGAGGAAGGGATGATGCAGCAAAGTAGCGTAAGTATTTCCCTCAGTTTTGAGAACAAAGGTATCAATCCAGTAGGAGGCTAGGCGCCAGTCCCTCGCACCTGCACAAAACAAATAAATCCTCGCAACCAACGCGATAAGGGGTTGTCAATCCCTACACGGCCACTTACGAGAGTGAGATCTGATAGATATGATAAGATAATATTTTTGGTATTTTTGTGATAAAGATGCAAAGTAAAGTAAAAGCAAAGTAAAAAGTAAAGGAAATAACTAAGTAATAGGAGATTAATACGATGAAGATAGACCCGGGGGCCATAGTTTCACTAGTGGCTTCTCTCGAGAGCATAAGTATTTTACAGTGGGTGAACAAATTAATGTCGAGCAATTGACAGAATTGAGCATGATTATGAGAATATCTAGGCATGATCATGTATATAGGCATCACGTCCGAGACAAGTAGACCGACTCCCGCTTGCATCTACTACTATTACTCCACTCATCGACCGCTATCCAACATGTATCTAGAGTATTAAGTTACTGAGAACAGAGTAACGCCTTAAGCAAGATGACATGATGTAGAGGGATAAACTCATGCAATATGATGAAAACCCCATCTTGTTATCCTCGATGGCAATAATAAAATACGTGCCTTGCTGCCCCTACTGTCACAGGGAAAGGACACCACAAAATTGAACCCAAAGCTAAGCACTTCTTCCATTGCAAGAAAGATCAATCTAGTAGGCCAAACCAAACCGATAATTCGAAGAGACTTGCAAAGATAACCAATCATACATAAAAGAATTCAGAGAAGATTCAAATATTGTTCATAGATAGACTTGATCATAAACCCACAATTCATCGGTCTCAACAAACACACCATAAAAAGAAGATTACATGGAATACTTCTCTCCACAAGAGAGGGGGAGAACATTGTATTGAGATCCAAAAAGAGAGAAGAAGCCATCTAGCTAATAACTATGGACCCGAAGGTCTGAAGTAAA
>NW_024119280.1:0-15150 GCF_003073215.2 Triticum urartu
GTATTACCGAGTGGGCCCCGTGATACCTCTCCGTTATATGGAGTGACAAATCCCAGTCTCGATCCGTGTCAACCCAACAGACACTTTCGGAGATACCTGTAATGCACCTTTATAGTCACCCAGTTACGTTGTGACATTTGATACACCCAAAGCACTCCTACGGTATCCGGGAGTTACACGATCTCATGGTCAAAGGAAAAGATACTTGACATTGGAAAAGCTCTAGCAAACGAACTACACGATCTTTGTGCTATGCTTAGGATTGGGTCTTGTCCATCACATCATTCTCCTAATGATGTGATCCCGTTATCAATGACATCCAATGTCCATAGCCAGGAAACCATGACTATCTGTTGATCAACGAGCTAGTCAACTAGAGGCTTACTAGGGACATATTATGGTCTATGTATTCACACGTGTATTACGATTTCCGGATAATACAGTTATAGCATGAATAAAGACAATTATCATGAACAAAGAAATATAATAATAATACTTTTATTATTGCCTCTAGGGCATATTTCCAACAAAGCTATCCTGACAAAAGTAGTCTTCGCCTGCAAAAGGCTCTAGTGGTGAAGCGGCGGTGGGCTCCGCGATGACATCCGTCCTGCCGTCCTGGAGGTCTTGGTCTTGTTGCACCGATATGGAAACCTTTGCTTGATTCCTCAGGACTCCGCACCTGCGCTTGCCTCCTTGGCACCAAAGGAGAAACTGGTACAATGCACCCGCTGGCGCCCACCTGGCCTTGGTCATCATGGCTCATGTCATGTAAACCTCACGAGGCGCACCTTGCCTTGATATCTCCGCTCCTTGGGAGCCAGCCTAATGAGGCTGCCCCCCAAGGAGGTCTTGGTGTCGTCCACCTCACGAGGTCTGGCCCCTCGAGAGGGCCTTGAGTTGTTGTTGTTGAAGATGGGCCGTACCAGGCTGTTGACGGAGCCATGCCGTGGGCCGCAGGCAGGCAAGTCTGGGTACCCCCATTCCCAAGACGCCGACAGCTATGACTTTGCCATGCTTAATGCTTGTCACGTTGGGCCCGGGTGCCATGATTTCAGATCTGGACCATTTTTGTTATCACCATTATATCTATGTTATAGATCCGATCTTGCAATTTATAGTCACCTACTACGTGTTATGATCCGGCAACCCCGAAGTGACAGAAGTCGGGACACTTCCCGGTGATGACCGTAGTTTGAGGAGTTCGTGTATTCACTATGTGTTAATGCTTTGTTCTGGTTCTCTATTAAAAGGAGGCCTTAATATCCCTTAGATTCCAATAGGATCCCGCTACCACAGGAGGGTAGGACAAAAGATGTCATGCAAGTTCTTTCCATAAGCATGTATGATTATTTACGGAATACATGCCTACATTATATTTATGAACTGGAGCTAGTGCTGTATCGCCCTAGGTTATGACTATTATATGATGAATATCATCCAACGAATTCACCTATACAATGCCTACGAATTTCTCTTATATTGTTCTTGCTAAGCTACTACTGCTATTGTTAATGTTACACTTGCTACAAAATCATTGCTATCAATGTTACCGTTACTATTGTTGTTGCTCCTACTATCAAAACTATAATATTACTTTCCTACTGATCACTTCGCTTTAGATAATTAATTTCCAGGTGTGGTAGAATTGACAACTCATCTGCTAATACTTGCAAATATTCTTTGGATCCCCTTGTGTTGAATCAATAAATTTGGGTTGAATACTCTACCCTCAAAAAGTATTACGATCCCCTATACTTGTGTGTTATCAAGACCCTGCCCCCTCCCTCATGGAGCAGATGCCCGCGCGCCAGGGACCGTCGGGGAAGCTTGGCCGTGCGGGTCGCCACCTGAGTCACCACTCAGCATGCCCGCATCCATATTTACCCTCTCCATTGGATTCCCTTTTGAACGTGTGACACTGGTTGTGAGAGTGCAATGAATTCACATTTGCATACTGTAAATTAAATTAATTAGTAAATTAAATAGAAACAAGATAGCTATATTATAATATATTTTAATAGTTGAGAAAACAAATATCAATATTTAATAAAGTCACCACTCAGCATGCCCGCATCCATATTTACCCTCTCCATTGGATTCCCTTTTGAACGTGTGACACTGGTTGTGAGAGTGCAATGAATTCACATTTGCATACTGTAAATTAAATTAATTAGTAAATTAAATAGAAACAAGATAGCTATATTATAATATATTTTAATAGTTGAGAAAACAAATATCAATATTTAATAAGTTATGTTATTTGTGCTAGCAACATACAAAACTAATTCTTTTTAGCAATGTTCACTTAATAACATGCAATATGCCGCATGGCCGAGGGAGACATTAGTGTGAACATAAATCTAATTAATTCTAGAAAGGTCTAGCACATTTTCGAGGCTGGAAAAGATGGTGCATCATTTGAGGTCTTGAGTCAAAAGTTGTGCAAGTTCCCATGCAAGTTGTCCAGGAATTAATTACAGCATGAGGCTCAACATGTTTGCTCCTGCTATAGCTTGGAGCTCACGAATTTCCCTTCATTTTGTGTTGTTTTCACACCTAACTAGTGGTTTCTTCTAGTATAAGTACTCCCCATTTGTTCCATGTGAAGGGGGGTGAGATTTCTGAGTTTATGTTTGTAGACAACCGGTGAGGTTGTGGTGTGCTGTGAGTACTAGCATCGTTGAGTGTTAGCTCGTGTGTGTGGATTGGAGGGCCTCTCCTCAATTCATATAAGATCCTTGTGGTTCCCTCTTGTGATTCTACATAGGTTCACAAGTTTCATGGTTTGGCTTGCGTCCTTGTAAACCAAGCTAGTTATTTGCTGCAATATATTTAAGTGTGTTTCCTCTTGTTCCTTGCCACTTGAGAGAAACAAAGTTTGTCCAAACAAGTTTTGAGAGAAATAGTTGCTGCTCCTTATGAGTTCTTTGGCACCACGAAAGATCGTTTCAGCGGCGTCTCACATCAGCGCATGTGTTTGAAAGTATGAGAAAATAGTACTACAAAAGAAGAAGAATATAAACATGCTATTAAACTGATTGCCATTTACGGAGATCACGTCCCTAAAGAATATGAAGAGGTGGTAAGATAAAAATAATCAAATAGTACAGGCATATATAAAGATTGTCTCGAGGATGACATGATGTCGCTCGATAATATTTCATAAATCACTACCAAATATACAAATTTACAATTATAAGAACGCCATTTTTTTGGTTTTGTGTTCATTCCATAAAGACCATGTATAAATGAAATTTTAAATGAATCTAACACAACAATTAGCATTTGCAAAAAAAGGGTTTTGAAAAAATACTAGCAAATTATATTTCATCTGTGAGCATGCAATATATACTAACAGATGACCATCGTAATATGATAGTAGCTCAGACTTAACAACATGCATGGTTGCTTGGATGTATCAACATTAAGGAAATAAGCTGAGGAAAGATACATTACTCATAAAGCTTGGAAGAAGTGGATAAGAGTTAGACCAACGAGAATAGAATAGTATAAGCATCCATAAGAAACCCCTACATTGTGTACTTGAAAATAGATTTTAAAGGAGTAAATTGATGTGGTCAATGCACTAATAAAGTCCAAAGCATGAAGCTAAATGTGTCAATATGTGCTAAAAGATAAAGGTTGATGGAGAACAACACATACACAGACAATAAAAAGGAAAGTTACGACAAGAGAGTACATGTAAGAAATAAATGTTTGATAATTTTTTTAATGAAAACAATTTGGCAATTGCATTCTCATATATGTACAGAAAGATAGGCCCATAAAGTAAAGTAAAAACTTGTGCAAAATCATTTAGAGACACGAGACCTGAAAATGTGTTCCTCGAAATGGTGAGGCGGACAGTGGACGAAAATGCAAGATCTAAGGTACAAGAAGTGATTTGGGTTGAATGATTTAGCAAAATGTATTGATGGCCGATATGTCTCCAACGTATCTACTTTTCCTAACGCTTTTCCTCTTGTTTTGGACTCTAATTTGCATGGTTTGAATGAAACTAACCCCGGACTGACGCTGTTTTCAGCAGAACTACCATGGTGTTGTTTTTGTGCAGAAATAAAACTTCTCAGAATGGAACGAAACTTTGCGAGGATTTTTTATATCAATAAAGAGAATTTATGGAGCCAAGATCCACCGGAGGGGGGCACCTGGGTGGGCACAACCCACCAGGGCGCCCCTCCCTCCTGGCGCGCCCAGGTGGGTTGTCCCCACCTGGTGGCCCCGCGGACCTCAACCCGGATACTATAAAATAACATATTCGAAGAAAAAAATTAGGGAGAAAGAATTATCATGATCCACGAGATAGAGTCGTCGTCACCTCATGTTCTTCATCGGGAAGCCAGATCTGGAGTCCGTTCGGGGCTCCGGAGGGGGGGATCTTCATTGTTCGTCATCACCAACCCTTCTCCATCGCCAATTCCATGATGCTCCCCACCGGGAGTCAGTAATTCCTTCGTAGGCTCGCTGGTCGGTGAGGAGTTGGATGAGATTCATCATGTAATCGAGTTAGTTTTGTTAGGGCTTGATCCCTAGTATCCACTATGTTCTAAGATTGATGTTGCTACGACTTTGCCATGCTTAATGCTTGTCACTTTGGGCCTAGGTGCCATGATTTCAGATTTGAACCGTTTATGTTATCACCATTATATCCATTTTCTAGATCCGATCTTGCAAGTTATAGTCACCTACTACATGTTATGATCCGTCGACCCCAGAGTGACAATAGCCGGGACCACTCTCGGTGATGACCGTAGTTTGAGGAGTTCATGTATTCATCGAGTGTTAATGCTTTGTTGCGATTATCTATTAAAAGAAGGCCTGAATATCCCTTAGTTTCCAATTGGACCCCGCTGCCACGGGAGGGTAGGACAAAAGATGTCATGCAAGTTCTTTCCATAAGCATGTATGACTATTTATGAAATACATGCCTACATTATATTGATGAACTCGAGGTAGTGTTGTATCGCCCTAGGTTATGACTGTCACATGATGAATACCATCCAACAAGTCACCGATCCAATGCCTACGAATTTATCTTATATTGTTCTTGCTAAGTTACTACTGCTATCATTACTGTTGCACTTGCTACAAAATTATTGCTATCACTGTTACCGTTACCATTGCTACCATCACTACTATCAAAACTATCATATTACTTTGCTACTAATCACGTTGCTGCAGATAATCAATCTCCAGGTGTGGTTGAATTGACAACTCAGCTGCTAATACCTTCAAATATTCTTTGGCTCCCCTTGTGTCGAATCTATAAATTTGGGTTGAATACTCTACCCTCGAAAACTGTTGCGATCCCCTATACTTGTGGGTTATCAAGACCTTTTTATGGCGTCGTTGCTGGGGAGCATAGCTATATTTGTTGAGTCACTTGGGTTTATCATCAATTTATCACTATGAAGAATCTAAAGGATGCTAAGACTAAGATTTATCCCTCTAAGACGAGGGGAGGTAAGGAACTGCCATCCAGTTCTGCTTTAGATTCACCTTCTGTTATAAGTAAACTTGCAACACCACCACATGCTATTAATCCTAATATGTCGCAAGTTATTGATGATGCTGCTTCTGCTATGAATGATACTTATGATGATGATGCTTCTGCTATGAATGATACTTATGATGATGCTAGTACCTTGCTTGATGATAATGATGTGCCACTTGGTGATTTTCTTAATGAACAAATTGCTAGAGTAATACAACATGATGTTGTTGAATCTGATGATGAGCTTGAAACTGAAACTCCTGAAACACCTGCTAGAACTAGCCTTCCTAGATATGAATTGCCTAAGGTACCGGAAGGTTATGTTATGAATGAGGAGACAGCTAGAGATATTCTTGCTTGTAAGGATAGAGATGACCTAGAGTAATTACTATGCAAGTATAAAGAAAAATCTCTGAATGCTAGAATGAAATATGATCTTAAGTTTGCTACTTCACCAATATATATTGATGATAAGGATTATGAATTCTCTATCGACCCAGAGTTAATTACTTTGGTTGAATCTGATCCTTTCCATGGTTATGAAACTGAAACTGTTGTGGCACATCTTACTAAGTTGAATGACATAGCCACCCTTTTTACTCATGATGAGAAGACTCGTTATTACTATATTCTCAAATTATTTCCGTTCTCATTAAAGGATGATGCTAAAGCTTGGTATAATATTCTTGCCCCTGGTTGTGTGCGTAGTCCCCAGGATATGATTTATTACTTCTCTGAAAAATATTTCCCTGCTCATAAGAAACAAGCCGCTTTATAGGAAATATTTAACTTTGTGCAAATTAAAGAAGAGAGTCTCCCACAAGCTTGGGGGAGGCTTTGCCAGTTACTTAATGCTTTGCCTGATCATCCTCTTAAGAAATATGAAATACTTGATATCTTATATAATGGACTAACCGATGCTTCTAGGGATTTCCTAGATAGTTGTGTTGGTTGTGTTTTCAGGGAACGAATTGTTGGGCAGTTGAAAAATTATGATGATTTGACTCTTACTGAATCACCGCCTAAAACCACTCCGAAGAAGAGGGGTATATTATATCTCGGTCCTGAAGATATGCAAGAGGCAAAGAAATCTATGAAGGAAAAAGGTATTAAAGTTGAGGATGTTAAAAAATTACCTCCTATTGAGGAAATACATGGGCTTAATACACCGCCACCACCTAAGGTGGTAGAGGTAAATTCTCTTATGAAATTCAATGATAAGGAAAATCCTCATAATATGCACCCTATCCAATGCCTTTATGAGTTTGAAAACTACATTATAAAACAAGATCACTTCAATGCAAATGTTATGAAACAATTGAAATACAATTCTGATATGATTGCTCGCTTGAGTGACTTGTTATTTAGAATATCAAATGATGTTAGAGATGTTGAAATCATGCTTCTATGGTACAAGCCCAGATAGAACAAGTTGCTAAATCACAAAGAGAGTTGCTAGATGAAATGAATAATAATATACATGGCTTTGTTGTTAGAGTTGCAACTAGAGGAGGTAAAATGACTCAGGAACCACTTTATCCTGAGGGACATCCAAAAATAATTGAACAAGACTCACAAAGGAACAACACCACTGCACCTAGTCCTTCTAAAAAGAAAAGGAAGAGGAAAAATGATAGGACTTTGCATGCTTCTAGTGAACCTAAAGTAGAAAAACCTCCTGATAATGATAATGAAGTTTCTATCTCTGATGCTGAAAATTGACATGGTAATGAACACTCACCTTTTGATAATGAAAAATTTAATGATGAGGTTCATGAAGATAGTCAACCAAATAGTAATGAACCAGACAATGATGTTGAGATAGAACCACCAGTTGATCTTGATAACCCACAACCTAAGAATACAAGATATGCTAAAAGAGACTTTGTTGCTACAAAACACGGTAAAGAAAGAGAACCGTGGGTTCAATAACCTATGCCCTTTCCACCTGAGTCAACTAAAAAGAAAGATGATGAAGAATTTGAACGCTTTGATGAAATGCTGAGGCTAGTCTTTTTGCGCACTCGCTTGACTGATATCCTTAAAATGCCTCCTTATGCAAAGTATATGAAAGACATCATCACCAATAAGAGAAAAATACCGGAAGCTGAAATCTCCGCCATGCTTTCTAGTTATACTTTTAAGGACAGAGTACCTAAAAAACTTGGAGATCCGGGGATACCAACTATACCTTGCTCCATCAAAAAAATGTGTTAAAACTGCTTTATGTGATTTAGGAGCCGGTGTAAGTGTTATGCCTTTCTCTTTATATAAAAGAATTGATTTGAATAAACTCATGCCTACTGAAATATCATCGCAAATGGCTGACAAATCAACTGCCATACCTATCGGTATTTGTGAGTATGTGTCCGTTGTTGTTGCTAATGTTACTATTTTGACTGACTTTGTTATACTTGAGATGCCCAAGGACGACAACATGTCGATTATCCTTGGTAGACCCTTCTTGAATACTACAGGGGCTGTTATTGATTGCAATAAAAGCAAGGTCACATTTCATATCAATGGTAATGAGCATACGGTGCACTTTCTGAAGAAACAATTCCAAGTGAATGGTATTAATGTTATTTAAAAATCTCCGACAATCACTATTGGAAGTTTTCAAATACCTCTACCTACTGCCAAAAAGAAATATGAAATGCTTATTTTTGGGGACTTCATATCCCCGTTGAGGTCACTTAGTGATTTACGAAAGTTCTTCGGTTTCATGCTAATCGAAAGTGGTTGTTAATAAGACATGATCAACCTTATTAATGGATCATTTTTAGAGGTATGAAGTTGATGAATTTAGTAAGCACTACCTTCTATCCCTATATTTTGTTTTCTGTTCTTATTAGTTAAATAAAATATAATGCCATGTTTTGTCTGTTTTCTAAATTTCCGATGCAATAAGAAATGACCAAAAGATAAAAGTTGTGAGAATGCCCTCAAAATTTAATATGAATTTTTTTCTAAATATTTAAGAATTTCTAGTGCAAATAACATCAGAGGGAGGTGCACTGATGACCCACAAGTATAGGGGATCTATCGTAGTCCTTTCGATAAGTAAGAGTGTCGAACCCAAAGAGGAGTAGAAGGAATTGCAAGCGGTTTTCAGTAAGGTATTCTCTGCAAGCACTGAAATTATCGGTAACAGACAGTTTTGTGATAAGGTAATTCATAATGGGTAACATGTAACAAAAGTAAACAAGGTGTAGTAAGGTGGCCCAATCCTTTTTGTAGCAAAGGACAAGCCTGTACAAACTCTTATATAAAGGAAAACGCTCCCGAGGACACGTGAGAATTGTCGTCAAGCTAGTTTTCATCATGCTCATATGATTCGCGTTCGTTACTTTGATAATTTGATATGTGGGTGGACCGGGGCTTGGGTACTGCCCTTCCTTGGACAAGCATCCCACTTATGATTAACCCCCCTCGCACGCATCTGCATCTATGAAAGAAGAATTAAGGTAAACCTAACCATAGCATGAAACATATGGATCCAAATCAGCCCCTTACGAAGCAACGCATAAACTAGGGTTTAAGCTTCTGTCACTATAGCAACCCATCATCTACTAACTACTTCTGAATGCCTTCCCCTAGGCCCAAACAATGGTGAAGTGTCATGTAATCAACGTTCACATAACACCACTAGAGGAAAGACAACATACATCTCATCAAAATATCGAACGAATACCAAATTCACATGACTACTTATAACAAGACTTCTCCCATGTCCTAAGGAACAAACATAACTACTCACAGATCATATTCATGTTCATAATCAGAGGGGTGTTAATGTGCATAAAGGATCTGAACATATAATCTTCCACCAAATAAACCAACGAGCATCAACTACAAGGAGTAATCAACACTACTAGCAACCCACAGATACCAATATGAGGTTTTGAGACAAAGATCGGATACAATAGATGAACTAGGGTTTGAGAGCAGATGGTGCTGGTGAAGATGTTGCTGGATATTGACCCCCTCTCGATGAGAGGATCGATGGTGATGATGATGGTGACGATTTCCCCCACCTGGAGGGATGTTTCCTCGGAAGAACAGCTCCGCCGGAGCCCTAGATTGGTTCCGCCAAGGTTCCTCCTCGAGACGGTGGCACTTCGTTCCGAAAGCTTCCTTCTAATTTTTTCCAGGGCAAAAGACACCTTATACCATAAGATGGGCATCAGGGGCCTGCCAGGTGGCCCACGAGGTAGGGGGCGCGCCCTCCACCCTCGTGGACGGTGGGTGGCCCCCTATGGTGCTTTCTTCACCCAATATTTTTAATATATTCCAAAACTGAATTTCGTGGAGTTTCAGGACTTTTGGGGTTGTGCAGAATAGGTCTATAATATTTGCTCCTTTTCCAGCCCAGAATTCCAGCTGCTGGCATTCTCCCTCTTCATGTAAACCTTGTAAAATAAGAGAGAAAAGGCATAAGTATTGTGACATAATGTGTAATAACAGCCCGTAATGCAATAAATATCGATATAAAATCATGATGCAAAATGGACGTATTAACTCCCCCAAGCTTAGACCTCGCTTGTCCTCAAGCGGAAGCCGATAACGAAAATATGTCCACATGTTTAGAGATAGAGGTTTCGATAAAATAAAATACGGACATGAGGGCATCATGATCATTCCTAGACTAGCAACATATATATATATATATATTGTCATATGATTTCTTATGCTGAAGTAACAATCTATTGACAATGTAGAGTATGAATCAGGAACTTCACTGAGAACTAGCAAACTATAATCTCAGTCATCGAAGCAATTGCAATTTATCATAACATCAGGAAGAGTCAATATAAGAGCTTTTCAGCTAGTCCACATACTCAACTATCATTTAGTCTTTCACAATTGCTAACACTCACGCAATACTTATGGGTATGAAGTTTTAACCAGACACAGAGAAAGATAGGGGCTTATAGTTTTGCCTCCCAACCTTTTACCTCAAGGGTAACGTCAACAATAATGCTTTATGAAAACCCACATCCAATTGGATATATATATATATATATCAGGATCTTTCCAACAAATAGTGCTTGCCAAAGTATAAAGTGTAAAAAGGAAAGGTGAAGATCACCATGATTCATGTATAAGGTATAAGACAAAAATAAAAGATAGGCCCTTCGCAGAGGGAAGCCGAGGTTGTCGTGTGCTTTTATGGTTGGATGCACAAAATCTTAATGCAAAAGAACGTCACTTTATATTGCCATGTAGTATGTCGCTTTTATTTCTTCCATATCACAAGCTCGTATAAAGCTTATTTTCTCCACACTAATAGATCATACATATTTAGATAGCAATTTTTATAGCTTGCAACAATGACTACTTACTTTAAGGATCTTATTCAATCCATAGGTAGATATGGTGGACTCTCATGGCAAAACTAGGTTTAAGGATATTTGGAAGCACAAGTAGTATGTCTACTTGGTGCAAAGAATTTGGCTAGCATGAGGGGGAAAGGCAAGCTCAACATGTTGCATGATCCATGACAATATAATTTATTTCAGATATAAGAAAACATAACCCATTAAGTTGTCTTCCTTGTCCAATATCAACTTTTTAGCATGTCATATTTTAATGAGTGCTCACAATCATAAAAGATGTCCAAGATAGTATATTTTTATGTGAAAACATCTATTTCTTTATTACTTCCTATTAATTGCAGCGATGACCAAAACTATGTTTGTCAGCTCTCAAAAACTTTTATTCATCATACTCTTTATATGTGAAGTCACTACTCTCCATAAGATCAATATGATCTCTTTATTTCTTTTTATTCTTTCTTCTTTTTCTTTTATTCCCTCAAGATCATAGCAAGATAACTAAGCCCTCGACTCAAGACTAATATTTATTATATATAGCTCACGGACTCGAATAGATAAGGATCAACACAAAAACTCAAAGCTAGATCATACTAAACTTTATTCTACTAGATCAAGATATAACCAAAAGGATCGAACTAAGAAAAACGGTAAAGATAGAAGTGTGATGGTGATACAATACCGGGGCACCTCCCCCAAGCTTGGCAGTTGCCAAGGGGAGTGCCATACTCGATACTCAATTCTCCTTTGGTGGTTGTTGGGGATATAGCTACCAGGTATGACCCGCCCAGGAGGGGCCGGGTCAACCCCAATGGCGCGTTAGGGAGTCCTGGATTAGGGGGTGTCCAGATAGCCGGACTATACCTTCAGCCGGACTCCTGGACTATGAAGATACAAGATTGAAGACTTCGTCCCGTGTCCGGAAGGGACTTTCCTTGGCGTGGAAGGCAAGCTTGGCGATGCGAATATGTAGATCTCCTACCATTGTAACCGACTCTGTGTAACCCTAACCCTCTCCGGTGTCTATATAAACCGAAGGGTTTTAGTCGGTAGGACAATATACAATCACACCATAGGCTAGCTTCTAGGGTTTAGCCTCTCTGATCTCGTGGTAAATCTACTCTTATACTACCCATATCATCAATATCAATCAAGCAGGACGTAGGGTTTTACCTCCATCAAGAGGGCCCAAACCTGGGTAAAACATCTTGTCCCATGCCTCCTGTTACCATCCGCCTAGACGCACAGTTTGGGACCCCCTACCCGAGATCCGTCGGTTTTGACACCGACATTGGTGCTTTCATTGAGAGTTCCTCTGTGTCGTCACTTTTAGGCCCGATGGCTCCTCCGATCATCAACGACGATACGATCCAGGGTGAGACTTTTCTCCCCAGACAGATCTTCGTATTTGGCGGCTTTGCACTGCAGGCCAATTCGCTTGGCCATCTGGAGCAGATCGAAAGCTACGCCCCTGGCCATCAGGTCAGATTTGGAAGTTTGAACTACACGGCCGACATCCGCGGAGACTTGATCTTCGACGGATTCGAGCCACAGCCGAGCGCGCCGCACTGTCACGATGGGCATGATCTAACACTGCCACCAAACAGTGCCCTGGAGGCCGCACCCGCATCAGCTCCTACCCTTAATTCGGAGCCAACTGCGCCAATCGAGGATGGGTGGTTGGACACCGCCTCGGGGGCTGCAATCTCTACGGCGATCGAGCCGAACACCAGCCCTATTCTCTGCGAAGCCCGTGACTCCAAGGAGCCGGACTCCTCTCCAAACTCCGAGCCCTCTGTGCCCCTACCGATCGAACCTGATTGGGCGCAGATCATGTAGTTCACCGCCGCGGACATCTTTCAGCACTCGCCCTTCGGCGATATTCGGAATTCACTAAAGTCTCTCTCTTTATCAGGAGAGCCCTTGCCGGACTATGGTCAGCAAGGTTGGGACGCGGATGATGAAGAAATTCAAAGCCCACCCACCACCCACTTCGTAGCCACTGTCGATAATTTAAATGACGTGCTCGACTTCGACTCCGAAGACATCGACGGTATGGACGACGATGTAGGAGATGAACATGAACCAACACCTATAAGGCACTGGACAGCCACCTCATCTCACGATGTATACATGGTGGACACACCCAAAGGAAGCGACGACGAGGAACACAGGGATGCAAGGAGGGATAGTTCACTCGAAAAGCAATCAAAGCGGCGACGTAAGCGCCGCTGCAAGCCTCGCCTCGACAGAGACAGCAGCCATACAGACCCAGCCATAGAACAGGATGAGCCGGCGGACGACGAACATGCCTTTGAGCAACCGTCCGAACAGGGCAACTTGGATAAACAAACCGAACACCCCGTCCCCGGCAAAAACAACAGTCCAGACGACCTTACGCCAGATAAGCTCATGGAGCAGAAGACCCTCCATAAAAGGCTCATCGCCACTGCGCGTAGCCTGAAAAAGCAGAAGCGGAAGCTCAAAACTGCGGAAGATGCACTCAGAATCAGATGGAGCAAAGTACACAGCACCGCAGACAAATATGGCGGCAGTCGCTGCACAAAAAGCTATCCAAAGCGAAAGCTACTACCTGAATTTGACAAGGAGGCCTTAGAGCTCCCTCAGTCAAAAAATAGGAAAACCACCCGGTCGGATAGATGACCGCATGGCCAGCATGGAGCGGCAAGCGGTGCCGCACACAAGCCGGCACGCGATCCACTAAAGGATCCGCATCAAAAAGATGGTCCAGCCAGATCTATCTACAGGACAAGAAAGCAAACTCTAGTAAGCAATGCAACACAACAAATATCCAAACATCACAGCACACCCAAATACAGGGGTGCTGCACACCCCCTATGTTCCACCGATGAGGTGCTGGACCATGAATTTCCAGCGGGATTCAATCCCGTAAACATAGAGGCGTACAACGGAACAACAGACCCTAGGGTCTGGATCGAGGATTATATCCTCCACATACACATGACCAGAGGAGATGACCTCCACGCCATAAAATACTTACCCCTCAAGCTTAAAGGGCCAGCCCGGCATTGGCTCAAAAGCCTTCCCGAAAACACCATTGGAAGTTGGGAAGAGCTTGAGGATGCTTTCCGGGCAAATTTTCAAGGGACCTATGTCCGCCCTCCGGATGCAGACGATCTCAGTCACATAACTCAACAGCCCGGAGAGTCAGCCCGGAAATACTGGAACAGATTTTTTACTAAAAAGAATCAGATAGTCGACTGTCCGGACGCCGAAGCCCTAGCAGCTTTTAAGCATGTTGGGTTTTGAAGTAATCCGGCAAACTCAACGCCGAACACAAGGGGCTCGACACACCAAGTGAGGACGATGATGAACCCCACAAGCAGAGCACCAGGAAACAAAAGGATTTCCCACAAGAAGTCAAAACAGTGAACTTACTTCACGTAACGAACAGAATGGCGCCAACAGAGATACGCGCCATACGGCCAATCCCAAAGGAGTCTCGCCAATGGTTGTCAAAACCGATCATCTTCGACCACCATGATTACTCTAGAAGTACCCGGAACGCAGGCTGGACTGCCTTGATATTGGATCCAATAATCGGCGGACTCCACTTTACAAATGTCCTGATGGACGGCGGTAGTGGTCTAAACCTGTTATACCAGGACACAATCCGCAACATGGGGATAGACCCAACAAAAATTCTCCATAGCAAAACCTCCTTTCAAGGGGTAGCGCCAGGCCCGGATGCCCGTTGCATGGGTTCTCTCCAGCTAGAAGTTATATTCGGCTCCCCCGATAACTTCTGTCGCGAACAGCGAACTTTCCACATCGCCCCATTCTCAAGTGGCTATCAAGCACTGTTGGGACGCGAAGCTTTCGCCCGCTTTAACGCAATACCACATTATGCATCTCTTACGCTTAAGATGCCCAGTCCATGAGGCATCATCTCATTAAAGGGAAAACATTGAGTGTTCCTCCCGCGCGGAAGACAGTGCGGTTTCTTTGACAGCCCCACAATAAAGCAGCTTCACCAGCCAAAGCACCTAAACAGGTCGTCAAGACCACGGACATGGCTAGACGAGTACGGCATAAACATACAATTGATAAAGGCTTAATAGTCGTATACCCCTGTACTAGGGGCTCCGCGCATATAAAACAAGAGACAATAAAGCTCAATTTTACCCATTTCGATTTATACTTTGTTTATTTAGTATAACTCATGTTCGGCACGATCTTTCTTCAACTAAGTTCCTCTCTTTTGCAGATGAACACTATGCTACGCCCGTCCAGGATACGGCACAACGGAGACAC
>NW_024119281.1:0-10797 GCF_003073215.2 Triticum urartu
CAAATCCATCGTTAACAAATAACTTGTTCCAAGTTCTCCCTTCCTTACAATTCTGCAATACATCTTTAACTTCAGCATCATGCACATATTGATCTTTGATGGTCTCCAAACCAAATATTTTGAAGTCAAGTTGTGAAAGCATAGTATAGCGACGAGACAACGCATCAGCGATAACATTTTGTTTACCCTTCTTGTGTTTAATGACATAAGGGAAAGTCTCAATGAATTAAACCCATTTAGCATGTCTACAGTTCAGTTTAGCTTGACTTTTAATATGTTTCAGGGATTCATGATCAGAACGTACAACAAATTCTTGGGGCCATAAATAATGTTGCCATGTCTCTAAAGTCCGAACAAGAGCATATAATTCTTTATCATAAGTACAATAATTCAGACTAGGCCCACTCAATTTTTTGGAAAAATATGCAACAGGTTTGCCATCTTGTAATAACAAACCTCCTAATCCAATGCCACAAGCATCACATTCAAGCTCAAAAGTCTTACTAAAATCAGGAAGTTGGAGTAAAGGAGCATGTGTCAACTTATCTTTCAATAACGTGAAGGCTTCTTCCTGTGCGGTACCCCAAACAAAATGTACATTATTCTTTGTAAGCTCATTGAGAGGTGCAGCAATGGTGCTGAAATCTCTCACAAAACGCCTATAGAATCCAGCGAGGCCAAGAAAACTCCTCACTTGTGTGGCCGTTTTGGGCTGCGGCCAACTCTCAATAGCTTAAATTTTGGCTTTATCAACTTCAATTCCGTGTGGAGTAACAACATAGCCAAGAAAAGATACTCGGTCGGTGCAAAAGGTGCACTTCCCAAGGTTACCAAACAAACGTGCATCACGTAGATCGATAAAAGCAGCACGTAAGTGTTCCAAATGTTCCTCCAATGATCTGCTATAAATCAGTATATCATCAAAATAGACTACCACAAATCGTCCAATGAAAGCACATAAAACTTCGTTCATTAATCTCATGAAAGCACTAGGTGCATTAGTTAACCCAAAAGGCATGACTAACCACTCATATAATCCAAACTTAGTTTTAAATGTCATTTTCCATTCATCTCCCTATTTCATACAAATTTGATGGTATCCACTACGCAAATCAACGTTGGAGGATATTGTAGAGCTACTCAATTCATCAAGCATATCATCTAGCCTAGGAATAGGATGACGATAACGAATAGTAATATTATTAATGCCTCTACAATCAATGCACATACGCGACGTACCATCCTTTTTCGGCACTAAAATGATAGGAACAACACAAGGACTAAGGGATTCGCGTAGATAACCTTTGTCGAGCAATTCTTATACTTGACGCATAATCTCCTTTGTCTCCTCTAGATTGGTACGGTATGGCGCATGGTTAGGCAGCGAAGCACCGGGAATTAAGTCAATCTGATGCTCAATCCCTCGAATAGGTGGTAATCCCAGTGGCACGTCTTGTGGAAAGACGTCAGCAAACTCCTGGAAAATGTTAGTAACAGCAGGAGGCAAATATTAAGGTACATCCTCGAAAGAAAATAACGCCTCTTTGCACACAAAAGCATAGCAAACATATTTGCTAAAATCTAGATCATCAATATCAGATTTGGTGGCAAGTAAACGTGCACTTTTCAATTTAATTTCAGAAGTAACACTAGGTGGTTTATTATTAGGCTTCATTTGTTGCTCAAATTCTTTTGCACAATCTGATTTTCACTCTTATGTTTCTCCTATTTTGCTTTATTAGCTCTATTAATATCATCTTTCAAAATGGAATCAGGAGTCATAGGAAGCAAAGTAACATTTTTGCCCTTATGAACAAGAGTATACTGATTGTTTCTACCATGGTGTATAGAATGTTTATCAAATTGCCATGGTCTACCAAGTAATAAGGAACAAGCTTGCATAGGTATCACATCACAATCAACATAATCAGCATATGTAGAGATACTAAAATGCACATGAACAGTACGTGTTACCTTAACCTTGCCGCTGTTGTTGAACCATTGGATGTAGTAAGGATGCGGATGTGGTCTTGTGGTGAGAGATAGCTTCTCCACCATCTCCATGCTAGCCAAGTTGTTGCAACTCCCTCCATCTATGATGACGCGAACAGAACGTTCCTTCACAACTCTCTTTGTATGGAACAAATTATGCCTTTGATTTTTCTCAGCTTGTGTAACCTGCACACTCAAAACGCGTAGAGCAACTAAACATTCATACTTGTCAGCATCTTCAGTAGCCATGTATTGTGTCTCATGATCAGAATCATCTCCACCGTGTTCTTCACTTGTAATAAGAGCCAAGATCTCCTCATCGTAGTCACTAGCGGACTCATACCCACCATCCTCAGTAACAATCATCACACGCTTAGATGGGAATTGTCTCGTGTAATGACCTCCACCCTTGCAACGATGACAAATAATATCATGTGTTTGCCCTGTTGATGCCATGGATGAAGAAGAGCTCTGTGCAGGCCAAGAAGGTGTGCTCTTGGAAGATAGTGGTGGTTTTGCCTGCTTTCTTGTATCATGGTTGGCGGTGGAAGCTGACGGAGGCACTGGTGCAGCAGAACGTGTGGAAGTAGAGGATGCACGCGGTGTCCATGATAAAGATCGACCTGCAAAAAAGTTAGTTCGCGCCAATGCCTGTCGATCCTGCACTTCACGTTCAGCTTTGCAAGCAAGATGGAATAAACGAGTGATATTATTATATTCCTTATACTCTAGAATGGTCTGAATCTCTTTATTTAATCCACCCATAAAACATGCAAGCATAGCTTCATTATCCTCTACAATACAATACCGAATCATACCAGTTTGTATTCCTGATAATATTCTTCTATAGAATTTTTTTCCTTGTCTTAAACGCTGCAATTTTCGAAGTAATTCACATTGATAATATAGTGGAACCCAACGAGTATGCATAGCAGTTTTCAAAGCAGCCCAAGTAGTTGGAATATTATTCTAATATAATCTACGATGTTCAGACCACCACACACAAGCAAAACTAGTGAAAGCACAAAGTGCATCAGCAACACGTCTCTCCTCGGGATATTCTAAACATGTAAAACTTGTTCGGTTTCTAACTCCCAAGTAAGATATATATATCAGGAACGTATCTACCCTCAACTGGTGGAATATTCAATTTCAGTTTAGGGAGATGGTCATGATCTCATACCTGAGGGGGAGCCCTACCATTGCCATTATTTGCATGTGGACGACCTGGTGGTTGTGGTGCTGGTGGTTGCACGTAGTTCTGATTTTGATCAACCTCATCCTCGTAATCTCCCGCATAATCCTCCTCCTCTGCATCAGCAGCAGGAGCCACAGAAGTATCAATAGCAGCACCAACAGTTTGGCCAGGCTCAAGAGGGACACGGCTCGCTCGGCGGAGGGCTGTTTCACGACGTGGAGGTAGTTGTTGTTGTTGTTGCAGAGGTGCGGCAGGTGCAGCCGGTGGTGGTTGTGGAAGACGCACAAGCAGTTCATTAAATTTGTCATCGAGCTTTGTTTCGAACGTCTTCTCAAAGCCAGTTATCTTATCCATGGCCTCTTCAAGATTGTTCAGCACATCTTGCACCTGTTCAGTCATCATTTGCTGAAATTTATCATGCAACTCCTTATTCGTCATGTTCTCCCAGTTAGTCTCATTGACTTGTGATCCTTCCATGGTTAGCAGCAATAGAAACACACAAGAATATGATCCTACAGACTACTAGAAAATGGTGGTGATAGGGCATCACAAATCCGTCAAGCAAATCTCAAAATCTTATCAGTTCTTACCAAGCAGCAGGTGGTGATCAGCAATCGTTGTAGTCAAAACTCTCAAAAGTTTGGATAGAGCGATTGCCAGGGAGAGTCAAATGCACGACATAGACGTATGTGGAGCTGGGAAGGCTTATAATATGGTAGCAAAAAGGGTCAGCAATAATCAATTCAGAGATGCAAAGTTGAATAAACGCCCAACGACGGTACTGTGCTGGTCCTATGCTAGCCCGTACTAGAGACGCGAGCCTAGAACACGAACAAAATCATGGCGCGACACGTAAACAAGCGAGGAGCACTCTCTGTTTTTTTTCCTTTTTTCACTTTTTTTGCACTTTTTTCCTCTTTTTTTTGCTCCGCAAAAAAATCAAAAAAGTCTGCAAATGGTCTAAAAACTGCCTAGCCAGAATTTTCCAGACTTAGTTTTTTTTGAGTTTGGAACTATTTTTCTACTGCGGGTAGCACGGAAGTTGGGGAGTCTGACTTGGTCATGACTCGAAGTATCACATGATCTGGAACTCGGAAATAAGGCAACAAATACTGGACTCGGACTAGGACTGGTGGCGGAGATGAATGTGGTGGAACTCGGACAGGTTGTTGTATATGGTGATGCTATATGTAGACTCGGATTGGTGGTTGTATATGGCGATGGTATATGTGGACTCGGATTGGTGGTTGTATATGGCAGCAGCGATGTATATGGTGGGGTGGTGGTATATGGTAATGATGATGACGATGGTGCGGCGACGGCGTGACACCCTGTGAACAGAACTCGCTCTAAGGGACTAGACGCTAAGACCAACAACTCGACATGACGATGCAACCGCAAATTCAACAAAGCAAAACTCTAAAAAGACTATGCAAAGGCTCAGATTGGTTCGGATATGATGACCTAACCCTAATTTTTTCTGGCTTTTTCGTGGACTGTAGGTATGAAGAACAAACTCGATCTAAACTACGAAAAACTATAAAATCTCACCGAGCAACCTGGAAATTTGATACCACTTGATAGAGGCAAAGGTGTCTCATCTTTCGATGAGATGATGGATATCGTTTTGGTGGAACTCGACTTTGACGATTCGACTACGAACGTGCGAGGATGTCGCGCCTTAGCAATCGCTAAACCAACTCCGAGAGGTTATTGACCACACCGGAGCACGATCAACCTGACCACGAAGGTCTATTTCCTGCAAGCAAATGAAGAACAAGCAAGAAACTAAGATTGCCATCTAGATATTGCGAATATAAGATGAAATCTTTATTAATCAAGGTGGGGTTCTGTGACGCCTTTGTCTGGTCATTGAACACAAACGAAGTACGCGAAGTTACAGCTATGGCAAACTTTTAATCTAAACAAAACCCAAAGTCTAAACGATGCCCTAAGGGCTGTATATATGGAGGAGAGAAGGGGGAATTTCGTGGCCCTTGGAGGAGGTGTTCGAAACCAACCCTAACTCTTGTTTCCCCACACATACGGACTCTAAAAACAGCCTATAATCAAGTATTTCAAAATTACATGGGCCTGGCCCAAAAATAAGGTGACGCAGCACCTAGAATAGCCTCTAGACGAAATTTATGAAGTGACATCTTGTATATTTCATCCAAGGCTTCATGAACTCATTATGGTGGCTTCAAAGTCCTGGAATCATCACTTGTAACTCCGTTCTTGTTCCCCTTGAGCATGCCATCATCTCCATGCTTGAACTTTCTCCAAGGTTCATCTGTCTTGTCCAAGCTAGGCCCTTCATTTGTAAGCAAAACAAATGTATCCAATTTAGGCAGCATCATATTCTCATAAACATTAGAATCGTTACCAAGAAACGGAAGTACCTGGTAATTCAATTGGCGTGCGCGAGCTCTAGTAATTGGTCAAGTATGTATAGCAGCAGGGGCTGTGGGTGTAACAATGGTTTTGATGTCCTCATCAGTATGTGACTCCCCCATTGGTCCTATTAGTTTTTGTTCTAGTGGTTTATTATTTGCACATTTAGCTACTTTTGGTGACCTTGTTCTTGAGCTTGAATGTCAAACTTATATGGTCCAAACTAGTTTTGGTGCATGATATGGCCTATAGACACTTGTGGGAGCAGTTTCTATCGATTTTGTTGAGTTTGGTTCACATTTATTATGAGTCACTAAAAATTTCAGAAATTTTCATAGAAAAGGAGAACCATGAGAAGGTGGTTAAGGGACCCATCAAGACAAGATTTGGATGAGACTCTGAAGAGCAAGCCCAAGTACCAGCTTCCGCGTGCGGTGGAGGTTCGACCGTGTGAGTGGTCGTGTGACACATTCTTGAAGGGAGGGGGAATTTATGAGGATTCTATTACTTGGCGAACAATGCTGGCATCATTCCCTTCCTCGAAGATAAGTGTGATCAGTACCTCCTACTCACTAATACCTTCGTCCGAAGCTTTCACTTTTATCCTAGGAAGGAACCACCCATGGTAGAATTTAACCTCTATGATGTGCCTAAGGAAATGACACTATGATTTTTGCAAATGTTTGCAAAATACCTTTTGAGGGAAGTCACGGTGATCCACGTCCTAGAGACATGGTGGATTTCATCTTTGAAACTACTATGGGAGAGAAGAGGGGAGTGTCAGAAGAGAGAGTGGCTAGTTTGCATTTTCTCCTCTTACGTTACTATGCATTATTTGTCGGGAGATGTTTGACTAGTTGGTGGGAGAGTGGATCGCTCAGTGTGCCTGGCCTTGCTATTTTGCGCCATGCTTTATATGATGATAGGACTTTTAGTTTGGGTGTTATGGTTGCTCGACGGTTACTCACAAACCGTTCGAAGGGTGTTATTTATGGTGGTATCTATGCCTCCTGCCTTGCTGAACATTTTGAGATTCCTATTAGACATGAGGAGGCGGAGGAGAAGCTGCTACCTACTAAATATTTAGACTATGATAGTATGGTGGCGCATCATTTTATTGACAAAGATAAACACAGGCGACTTCATTACAACTTAGTATTTAGCCAGGGGACTCAGGAGATTATTACTTTGCCTGCATCTTCTTTGTTCGATCTTTAAAGGCAGGTAAACTATTATGCACAATGACATATATGCATACTAGGGTCTGACACAACCCCTAGCACCTGAGCCAGCACCAGTACCTGAGCCATATCTGGAGCATGTTCATCAGTGGGAGCCACAGGAGCTCTCCAACCAGTGGAACCCTCAGGAGCCCCCGCACTACCCAGGGGAGGGTTACTTCGATCTGTGGCCATAAACCAACTTAGGCCAAAAGCCTAAGCTTGGAGGAGTATGAATTTCTCACCGACATTACATTCGTGCTCACACATTTCATTCCAATTGTCGGTGTTCGTCCTTTTTCATTGCATAATCCATGCTAGTTTTATTTTGGCTTCTTCTTTTGTGTTTGAAAAATCCCAAAAATATTTCTCGTTCCTTTTTGGTTTTCCTTTCTGGTTTTATTTTGTTTAGTAGTTCGTAATATTAAAAGATAACAGAAAAAGATTTCTCGTTCTTCTTTTGCTTGTTGTGAGCTTTCCTGTGTATATAGTTTTTTTTCTCATTTTCATCTTTCTTTTATTTTACTTTCTTCAGAAAAACAAAAACATTTCAGTGTGCTTCTTTGAAATTCTTTTCTTTGTGTTGTCGTAAGGAGAAGACCACCATGAAAATGTTGAGTGGCTCTCATATGCATTATTGTTGATCTAACGAAGAGTCCATATTACCTTGTCTTGTCCTTTGGACAAATATTTGCAGATTCCAGCTTAGTCCATGGCACATGCACTTTCATTATTATTCACATCGTTTCATCGCGCAAGTGAAAACCAATAATGTAGAAATTTGATGAATTGATTGAGGTGAAGAAAAGCTGGTATGAACTCAACCTGTTTTGTTTTTTGTAAATATGCCTAGCTCATCATTCTTGATTCAGCATATTATGAGTAAACATGTGTTGCAATGACAATTAGAGATCATAGTTACTCATGCCATGTTTAAATAGCTAGGAGCGGATACTGGTTTATCTTATGTGTCAACATGCATTTAAAATGGTTATGATGTATTAGGATAGGATGGTATCCTCCTCTGAATGGTTCAAGTGGCCTGACTTGGCACATCTTCACGCATGTAGTTGAATCAAAACTAACAAAGCCTCCATGATATTTATGTTCATGGTGTTTTATATCCTACTCATACTCATATTCAATGTTGATTAATCTCAATGCATGTTTATGACCATTGTCGCTCTCTGGTTGGTTGCTCCTCAATCTATTAGCCTTTACTTGTACTAAGTGGGAATACTGCTTGTGCATCCACTTCCTTAAAACCCAAAGCTATTCCATATGAGTCCACCATACCTACCTATATGCGGTAATTACCTGCCGTTCCAAGTAAATTTACTTGTGCCAAACCCTAAATCTTCAAAAATAATCCATTTTGTATACCTGGATCGCTCATGAAGCGACATGGAGCGATCATTATCTTCCATGCTAGGTGGGTTATTCTCAAGATGAGTGTTTATTCGCTTGTCATTCACAAGAAAGTGGCTGGTAATTGGGATGCCCAGTCCTATGATCAAAATCAAAATATAATAATGAAACAAAGCTCCTCCTAGATTGTTGTTGGTATGGAGGGCACCCGAGGATTCGGCTAGCCATGGATTGTGTTTCTTGGTGGATGGGGAGTAAAACTTTACCTTTCTATTTGAGAACTGCCTATAATGTGTATAGCATGGAAGATGGTGAAAACTCTCAGTCGCTACGTTGACAATGAAAGCATACCCCTCAAAATTATATTCATCTCTGTTTTAAAAGCTTCGAGCTCTAGCACCTCTGCAAATCCCTACTTCCCTCTGCGAAGGTCCTATCTATTTACTTTTATTGTTGAGTCATCATCTTCTTATTAAAGCACCAGCTGGAGAGCACTATTGTCATTTTTATGCTTTGTGTTTAGTTAATGTTGAGTATGAGTGTAGTTGGATCTCTTTTACCATGAATTACAATGTCCAGTCAGTGCTTGAACTTCAGAGGTGCTCTGCATTTACGTTTTGTGGTCTCAGAAAGGGCTAGCGAGATACCATTATGTCATATTATATCATGATTGTTTTGAAAAAAGTATTGTCATCCAAGATATCTTATTATTGCTCGCTAGTTGATTATGTCATTGATATGAGTAAATGTGATACCTCAATGTTATCATGAATATGGTTAGTTCATAATCTTGGCTGAAAACTTGAACATGGTTAGTCATATTTACAACAACAAGATCAAACAGAGTTTGTAAAAGTTTTTCTTTGTCACTTTTGGTATGTCAACTGAATTGCTTGAGGACAATCAATGAGTTGAGCTTAGGGGAGTTGATACGTCTCCATCGTATCTACTTTTCCAAACACTTTTGCTCTTATTTTGGACTCTAATTTGCATGATTTGAATGAAACTAACCTGGACTGACGCTATTTTCAACAGAATTGCCATGGTGTTGTTTTTGTGCAGAAATCAAAGTTCTCGTGTTGACCTGAAAATTTGTGGAGAATTTTTGTGGAATATATTAAAAATATTGGTGGAAAATATACTAGGCCACCCAGGAGCCACAAGCTCAAGCCCCCCCCCAGGGCACGCCCTACGAGCTTGTGGGCCCCCTGGACCTCCGGTAACCCTAACTCCAACTCTATATATACCTATTCGCCAAGAAAAAATCAGAGAGAAGGATTCGTCATGTTTTACGGTACGGAGCCGCAACCTCCTCTTCTTCATCAGGAGGGCTGATCTGGAGTTCGTCTGGGACTTCAGAGGGTCGAATTCAACATCGTTGTCATCATCAACCTTCCTCCATCACCAATTTCATGATGCTCACCACTGAGAGTGAGTAATTTCTTTGTAGGCTTGCTGGACGGTGATGGGTTGGATGAGATCTATCATGTAATAGAGTTAGTTTTTGTTAGGTATTGATCCCTAGTATCCACTATGTTTTGAGATTGATGTTGCTATGACTTTTCTATGCTTAATGCTTGTCATTAGGGCCCGAGTGCCATGAATTCAGATCTGAACCTATTATCTTTTCATGAATATATGTGTGTTCTTGATCCTATCTTGCAAGTTATATGCACCTATTATGAGTCATGAGCCGCATACCCCGATGTGACAATAATTGGGATTCTTTCATGTGATTACCGTAGTTTGAGGAGTTCATGTATTCACTAAGTGTTAATGTTTTGTTTCAGTTCTCTATTAAAAGGAAGCCATAATATCCCTTAGTTTCCTTATGGACCCCGCTGCCACAGGAGGGTAGGACAAAATATGTCATGCAAGTTATTTTCCATTAGCACGTATGACTATATACGGAATACATGCCTACATTACATTGATGAATTGGAGCTAGTTCCGTGTCGCTCTAGGTTATAATTGTTACATGATGAATGCCATCCAACTCAATTATCCATCACCGATCCAATGCCTACGCTTTTCACATATTGATCTTTGCTAAGTTACTTTCGTCGTCGTTGTTGTTACAGTCGCTACAAAATTGCTACTCTTTCCGCTACTATTACTATTGCTACCGTTACTCACAACAACAAAAAAAGACACATCCGTGACATTTTGGACCGAACGAAATTTTTTTCTGTCATACATGACACTTCTATGACGATAATTGTGAAAAACCCGGTATCATCATAGATGTGGTGGGCTCCTACTGCTATGACAAAAAATCATGACAGAAAATGGGCTTTTTGTCCTAGGCGGGCCGGAGATGTAGCTGCATGACATTCTTTGGGCCGTCCATGATGGAAAACCGTGGTAGAAGCGAGGGCGAGGAAAATTTCGGGGAGTTCCCGGTTACGGTGCGAGGTCGAGGCCGAGCGATGCGCGTTTCTCTCGTACACGTACACGTGTGTGTGCGAGGCGTTGGCTCTAACTAAACCCGAGCGAGGCGTTGGGCTCTAACTGAACTCGAGCGATTGCACTACAGGCTACGCGTTACTGAACCCGAGCGATCAATCGATGGCTATTAACTGAACCCGATCGAGCGATTCCTTCGCTACTCCTGCTAACTGAAGC
>NW_024119282.1:0-8382 GCF_003073215.2 Triticum urartu
CGGGGGAGAAGAGGGGTGGGGCCCCACCCGGGCGGCTGCCTCGACGGCGGTGGCTCCTCCGCACTCACCAGAGAGGAGACAGTAGCGGCATCAGGGGCGAGGAAGAAGGTCGGCATGGGAGCAGCCATCTCTGTAGCCGGATTGGGGATCGAGGAGAGGAAGGCCGCGCACTGGATCTTGCCTAGCGCACCGTTCGATCATGTATCATGGATCGGGGAGCACGCTGGATCTTGGAGAGCGATGGGAGGGGTGGGTGGCGGCAAGGGGAGGGAGGTGAGAGGGATCGGGGAGCGCTAGGGTTCGCTAGGGTGTGCGGGGGACGAGGGAGGAGTGCGGGCTGTGGCCTGAAGGTTGTTGGGCTAGGTGAGGTGAGAAGGTGAGGGGGGAGCGCTGCCGTTGGATTGGGTGGATCGGACGGTGCTCGATCCATGATCCGCGTGACATGCTTCTGAATCAATCAAAACAGAGTATATGTGTGTGACGTCCATGACCATACAAGTAGGTCATAATTGGCTAAAAATAAAGTGCAGATCTCTTTGTCTAAGAGAACCGACTCTTTTGGCGCCGTCTTTCGGCGGTTCCCCTCCGCCGGTGACTTCTTGGTCGTCGGTGATGAGGAGGGTCGTCGGATTCCGCGTGTGTGCATCATTTTAACTTTAGATTTTAGGGTCCTAGTAGCTTAGGTTTTTGGATCATTCGACGTCTCGACTTCGGGTGCGGGAGCGGCTATAATGAATAAAAAAGCTCTGGATTTTTATCTGGCAAGGCCGCTAGCAAGGACCTCGGCACGTAGAAGAGCGGGGCATCAACGAGGTGGTCGCGAGCGAGGAGCTCGTCATCGTCACCTTCCCGGTGACCGAAGACCAGTAGTCATACCCGCAGTTTTGACAGCATTTTGAAACAAATTCAAAAAAAGAAAAAAAAATGTAACTTTCGCATTGTGGCATTATATCTGACCTAGTTTCATGAAAAATAATAAACTTTGACTAAGGTAAATAATAAACTTTGACTATGGTAAATGTCTTAATAATAAACTTTCAAGCCAAAAGATCAATCTTATGACCACATTCATGACATAGTTTGTTCAAGTGATCTTATATTGTGCACAAGGGTGCATCTTGGAATTCCAACAATGTTGCCTAAGGGAGTTTTCATTTTCTTTGCACGAAAATTTCATTTTTCATTTTTTGAGTGCCCGAAATGAGTTTTTTTGTGAAGGACCTACCATATATTTGTTGTAAAATTGAACCAAAACAATTTTCTAAAATACTAGGCCATATTTAATGCACAATTGACCAAATGGTTGGGTGTCAAAAGCCTTGATCCACTTCTGGTGAAAAGGCAAATTTCCACCGATTCAGTAGGAAGCGGGTCAAATTTGAACTGCAGCTGCCTCATAGTTTGCTCTTTATTTTTTCAAAAATAATTTATAGGTACATAAGTATCTATTTAATCAGAGAAACATCAAAAATTTTCCAAGATCCAACCACTAGCTAGGAACGGTCAAGCCCGCCGTTTTGACCTCATTTTGAAACAGGCATAAAAAATTCAAAAAATCAAAAAATTGGAAAACCTTCGCATTGTGTCATTATATGTGACCAAGTTGCCAGTAAAAAAATAAACTTGTAATGGCAATTATTTTAAAAAAGTGTTCTCAGAAATGAGCTATCACGCGTCAATGTTCATGGCTTTCAAGCCAAATGATCAATTTTATGGCCACTTTCATGGCATAGTTTGTTCAAATAATCTCATATCGTGCACAAGGGTGCATCTTGGAATTCCAAGCAATGTTGCCTATTGGAGTTTCCATTTTCCGTGCACAAAAATTTCATTTTCCATTTTTTGAGTGTCCGAAATGAGTTTTTTTGTGTGAAGGACCTACCATATATTTGTTGCAAAATTGGACCAAATCAATTTTCTAAAATACTAGGCCATATTTAATGCACAATTGACCAAATGGTTGGGTGTCAAAATCCTTGGTCCACTTCTGGTGAAAAAACAAATTTCCGCCGATTCAGTAGGAAGCGGGTCAAATTTGAACTGCAGCTACCTCATAGTTTGCTATTTATTTTTTCCAAAAATAATTTATAGGTACATAAGTATCTATTTAATCAGAGTAATATCAAAAGTTTTCCAACATCCAGCCACTAGCTAGGAACGGTCAAGCCCGCCGTTTTGACCGCATTTTGAAACGGGCATAAAAAATTCAAAAAAATCAAAAAAATGGAAAACCTTCGCATTTTGTCATCATATGTGACCAAGTTTCTAGGAAAAATAATAAACTTGTAATACGGCAATTATTTTTAAAAAGTGTTCTCATAAATGAGCTATCATGCGTGAAGATCAATGCTTTCAAGCCAAATGATCAATCTTATGTCCACACTCATGGCATAGTTTGTTCAAATGATCTCCTATTGTGCATAAGGGTGCATGTTGGAATTCCAGACAATGTTTCCTAAGGAAGTTTTCATTTTCTTTGGACGAAAAATTCATTTTCTATTTTTCGAGTGCCCAAAATGAGGTTTTTTTGTGAAGGACCTACCATATATTTGTCGCAATATTGGACCAAATCATTTTTCTAAAATAATATGCCATATTTAATGGACAATTTACCAAATGGTTTGGTGTCAAAAGATTTGATCCACCTCTCGTGAAAAAGACAAATTTCCCCCGACTCAGTAGGAAGCGGGTAAAATTTGAACTGCAGCTGCCTCATAGTTTGCTCTTTATTTCTTCCAAAATTCATTTCTAGGTACATAGGTATCTATTTAATCAGAGAAACACAAAAGGTTTTCCAAGATTCAACCACTAGCTAGGAACGGTCAAGCCCGCCGTTTTGACCGCATTTTGAAACGGGCATAAAAAAATTCAAAAAAATCAAAAAATTGGAAAACCTATGCATTGTGTCATCATATGTGACCAAGTTTCCAGGAAAAATAATAAACTTGTAATACGGCAATTATTTTAAAAAAGTGTTCTCAGAAATGAGCTATCATGCGTGAAGATTCATGGCTTTCAAGCCAAATGATCAATCTTAGGGCCACATTCATGGCATAGTTTGTTCAAATGACCTCATATTGTGCACACGGGTGCATCTTGGAATTCCAAACAATGTTGCCTTAGGGAGTTTTCATTTTCTTTGCACGGAAAATTCATTTTCTATTTTTCGAGTGCCCGCAATGAGGTTTTTTTGTGAAGGAACTACCAAATAATTGTTGCAAAAACGGACTAAATCAATTTTATAAAATACTAGGCCATGTTTAATGCATAATTGACAAAATGGTTGGGTGTAAAAATGTTTTATCCACCTCTAGTGAAAAAGACAAATTTCCGCCGATTTAGTAGGACGCGGGTTAAATTTGAACTGCAGCTGCCTTATAGTTTGCTCTTTATTTTTTTTCAAAAATCATTTCTAGGTACATAAGTATCTATTTAAGCATAAATACATGGTTTGGTGGTGATACGTTGAGGTTTGGACGGTGGCCCAGGGCCCCAACTCCAAAGCGCGTAGTCTCGCATGCCCGCCGCGTGGTCACCGCATGATGTGGCATTGCCATGCGTTCTGGGAAGCCTAGGCATGTCTAGTAGGTTTGACACTCCCCAGGTAGATGCTTGGAAGAAAATAACAACAGAAGAATCTCACGAGGAGACCGAACAAGCTCAAACATGAATTAGCACCCAAGTGTTTGATTAGTGGTACGGAAAATGCACATGGCCAATGGGCCTGACTTTTGGCCGAGGATGATCATCTACTAAGGACACTATCTTGGAAAATTTGGAGCTCAAATGGAGGTGCCTAGGTGTCACTTGCTTTGCAACGTACCACACTGGACAGAAATATGAATGCTGAAGCCACACTCACATGTATTGTTAGATGGGGCTCAAATTCTGTGGAGAGCAACGATTTGGGAATATAGAAGATGTGGCAAAAATTCAGCTCATTACGATATGCCTAGCTAGTACTTCCTTCACAACAGTTCGAGTTGAACAAAAACTTTGGAAATTTGTCGAGGAAGATTTACCAGGCAAATGGAGTTGAATATTCTCATGAGGCAATGATTTGGATAGTAAAGAATGCCCAATTTTTTGGGGAATTTTGGGAATGACAGAAATATAGGTTGCTTCACAACCTAGGGCAAAAATTGACACATGGACATGACACATAAGCAAAACGGATGAGGTGGCGCCTAGTCATAGCAATAAGTACCAATGCATCCACGTTCACAACCTCATGACCATTTATATTGGTCGTAATCAGGTAGAAATAAGGTCATTGGCCACTCTTGTATGCTTTGTGACCATTTGGTGTAAGCAATTTCAGGGTTTGAGCCCTTCCAAGTGAAATGGCCGTGGATTTACGACCAATTCAGCTGGGGTCACTAAGAGAAGGTCACAAGTTGACATATTTCTTTTAGTGTCACAGAACAAGGCATGGCACAAAATAACAATATTAGGGGCACTAAGGTTGCCACAGTTTCCGCGACCAATCAAGCATCTACTAGCAAATATTGCAAAGTAACGTAGAACAGGAAAATGTATGCTAGTAATTCTTGCATCGGAAACCTTCCTAGTTTCCCCTACAACAATCATATCAATAAACCCTTCCACATCACTGCGATGTGGTTCTTCTATGCTGCCTGTAAAGGGTATCTTACAGACCCGGCAAAAATCGAAAAGGGACACCTCCTTATACTCATCATATAAATAGAAATCCATCGAAGGTGGTGACCTCCTAGCATGGAAATGAAAATTTTGCACAAAAATATTAGTGAGTAAGAGATAATGTTCGTGTTGGTCGTGGAGGAAGTCGGTGAGGCCTGCATTCTCAGCCAACTCATAAAAATCATCATAAATTCCGTCTGCTCTCAAGAAATCATCACAAGGCCATTCACATGGCCGAACCTCCGCAGTACGAGGGAGATTATACTTGGGCTTCTTGTTCTCTTCACTTTGTTTATCCTTCGAGCATCGGCTCGATGAGCCCCTCAAAAATCTCCTCATCTTTTTCTGAAATTTTCTAAAAATTTTATCAACTCAAAATAAAAAGTGAACCAAACTCAACAAAATTGATAGCAACTACTCCTACAAGTGCCTAGAGGCAATATCATGCATTAAAACTACTTTTGACCATATAAATTTGACATGCAAGCTCAAGAATAGGGTCACCAAAGCAGCAAAAAATTGCAATGAATAAAGCACTAGAACAAAAACTAATTGGACCATTGGAGGAGTCACATACCAAAGAACAATCCCCCAAAGCAGTTTTGTGAATGGAGCTTTGAGCTAGGAGATCGAAAATGGCAGCAAGATGAGCTAGAACTCGTGCTTGAGCTAGTTGGTGATTTTTTTGGGAGGAAGGAGTGTGTGGTGGCTGGAATAAGTGGAGGGGAGCCACCATGGGCCCACAAGGCAAGGGGCGCGCCTGGGGGGGTGGGCGCGCCCTCCACCCACGTGGGCACGTGGCTGCTCCCCCTGTCGTGTTTTCAGTGCCAGATATTCTAAAATATTCTAGAAAAAATCATATTTAAATTTCAAGGCATTTGGAGAACTTTTATTTTTGGGGTATTTTTATTGCATGGATAATTCAGAAAACAAACAGAAAAATACTATTTTTTCTTTATTTAATATAAATAACGGAAAGTAAAAAGAGGGTACGGAGAGTTGTGTTTTCTAAATTCATCCATCTCATGCTCATCAAAAGGAATCCACTAACAAGGTTGATCAGGTCTTGTTAACAAACTCATTTCGAATAACATGAAACAGGAGAATTTTCGAATAACACTAGGTTACCTCAACGGGGATATGCACATCCCCAATAATAAGAATATCATATTTTGACTTGACAGTAGGAAGAGGAAATTCAAAACCTCCAATAGTAATTGTTGAAATTTTTCCAATAGAATTGATACTGTGGACTTCAGGTTGTTTCCTCGGAAAGTGTACCGTATGCTCATTACCATTAACATGAAAAGTGACATTGCCTTTGGTGCAGTCAATAACATCTCCTGCAGTATTCAATAAGGGTCTTCTAAGAATAATAGACATACTATCGTCCTAGGGAATATCAAGAATAATAAAGTCTGTTAAAATAGTAATGTTTGCAACCACAACAGGCACATCCTCACAAATACCGACAGGTATAGCAGTTGATTTATCAGCCATTTGCAAAGATATTTCAGTAGGTGTCAACTTATTCAAATCAAGTATGCGATATAAAGAGAGAGGCATAACACTAATGCCGGCTCCAAGATCACATAAAGCAGTTTTAACATAGTTTCTTTTAATGGAGCATGGTATAGTTTGTACGCCGCGATCTCCTAGTTTCTTTGGTATTCCACCTTTAAAAGTATAATTAGCAAGCATGGTGGAAATTTCAGCTTCCGGTATCTTTCTTTTATTAGTAACAATTTCCTTCATATATTTAGCATAAGGGTTCATTTTAAGCATATTAGTCAAACGTATACGCAAAAAGATAGGTCTAATCATTTTAGCAAAGCGCTCAAAATCCTCATCATCCTTTTTCTTGGATGGTTTAGGAGGAAAAGGCATGGGTTTCTGAACCCATGGTTCTCTTTCTTTACCATGCTTTCTAGCAACAAAGTCTCTTATCATAACATTGATTCTTTGATTATGAGTTATCAAGATTAATAGCAGTTCAATCTCTACATCATTATTATTGCTAGGTTGAGCATCAACACGAACATCATCATTAACATTATCACTAGGTTCATGTTCATTTCTAGATTGTGTTTCAGCATCAGAGATAGAAATATCATTAGGATTCTCAGGTGTGTCTACAACAGGTTCACTAGAAGCATGCAAAGTCCTATCATTTTTCTTTTTCTTCCTCTTAGAAGAACTAGGTGCATCAACGTTATTTCTCTGAGAATCCTTCCCAATTCTCTTAGGATGGCCCTCGGGATACAAAGGTTCTTGAGTCATTTTACCACCTCTAGTCATAACTCTAACAACATTATCATTCTTCTTATTATTTAATTCACTGAGCAAATCATTCTGAGCTTTAAGCACTTGTTCCACTTGAGTGGTAACCATAGAAGCATGTTTACTAATAAGTTTAAGTTCACCTTTAACACTAGCCATATAATCACTCAAGTGTTCAATCATATAAGCATTATGTTTCAATTGTCTACCAACATAAGCATTAAAATCTTCTTGCTTAACCATAAAGTTATCAAATTCATCCAAACATTGGCTAGCAAACTTAGCAGGAGGGATTTCAGCTTTATCATATCTATAGAGAGAGTTTACCTTTACTACACGTGTCAGGTTATCGAGACCATGTGTTTCTTCAATAGGTGGTGAATTAAGACCATGTATTTCTTCAACATGAGGTAAATTCTTAACATCTTCAGCTTTTATACCTTTTTCTTTCATAGATTTCTTTGCCTCTTGCATATCTTCACGGCTGAGAAATGGAATACCCCTTTTCTTCGGAGTTGGCTTAGGAGTTGGTTCAGGAAGTGTCCAATTATTTTCATTGGTCAACATATTATTCAATAGAATTTCAGCTTGATCAACTGTTCTTTCCCTGAAAACACAACCAACACAACTATCCATGTGGTCTCTAGAAGCATCGGTTAATCCATTATAAAAGATATCAAGTATTTCATTTTTCTTGACAGGATGATCAGGCAAAGCATTAAGTAATTGGAGAAGCCTCCCCCAAGATTGTGGGAGACTCTCTTCTTCAATTTGCACAAAATTATATATTTCCCTTAAAGCAGCTTGTTTCTTATGAGCGGGGAAATATTTAGCAGAGAAGTAGTAAATCATATCATGGGGACAACGCAGACAACCAGGATCAAGAGAATTAAACCATATCTTAGCATCACCCTTTAATGAGAATAGAAACAATTGAAGGATATAATAGTAGCAAGTTTTCTCATCATTAGTGAACAGGGTAGCTATATCATTTAATTTAGTAAGATGTGCCACAATAGTTTCAGATTCATAGCCATAGAAAGGATCAGATTCAACCAAAGTAATTATATCAGGATCAACTGAGAAATCATAATCCTTATCAGTAATAAATATAGGTGAAGTAGCATAAGCAGGGTCATATTTCATTATAGCATTCAAAGACTTTTCTTTAAGCTTGGCTAATAATTTCTTAAGATCACTTCTGTCATTGCAGGCAAGAAAGTCTCGAGCAGTTTCTTCATACATAACATAACCCTCAGGCACAATAGGCAATTCGTATCTAGGGGCGAATCGTCATCATCACTTTCATCAATATTATCAGTTTCAATAATTTCATTCTCTCTAGCCCTAGCAAGTTGTTCATCAAGAAATTCACCAAGTGGCACAGTAGTATCAAGCACAGAAGTAGTTCCATCATAAGTATCATGCAAAGCAGAAGTG
>NW_024119283.1:0-11903 GCF_003073215.2 Triticum urartu
GCGGCCCGGAGGCGCCCCCCTGCCGTGGAGACGAGGACGAGGAAGAAGAAACCTCTCCCCCTCCAGCGGGGGGAGGCAAGAAGAGGAAGGCAGCCCCAGTAGGGGGGGGCGAAGGGTCCAAGAAGAGGAAAACCCCTCTGCCGGACTACGCCCCCGACGCCAACGAGGACGAAGAGGAGTGGCCGGACAGGACCAGGCGTCCAGCAAGATCGTAAGTGTTCGGATACTAGAGTAACTCATGATATTCCTTTTGTTGCACAACTTTCCCTAACATCGAATATAATCATGCCGCCCGCCCCGGGCCGAACTCAACGAGTCGTCGAGCGGCTCCCTGGATGCATCGGACGTGAACTCAGTTCCGCCCGCTGTCTCCCCCCGCACTGCGGATGACGCCGAAGTGGCGTCGCAACGAGCTCCAGAGCAGGAGGAGGTGGTCTTGGAGGAGCCGCAAGGCGACCTCCCGGACTCCAGGAGTAAAGGGGACAAGACCCCCCAGGGCTCCAAGTATGGCTTTGTGCCGGACACCGTGCCGGAATCTTCAACAGTTCTAGACCATGGTAGGCGAACTCCTTCCAAGAGGAGCAAGCCTTCTGAGCCGGCGGCCTCCGTCCAACCGGAGGTGCCGGACAATCTGCTCGAGGTGCTTGACGGCGCCTCCATCGACGAGGAGCATCGTACTATTATGAGTATGGTGATCCAGAAGGTTCAGTCCGCCAAGAGCGGACTGAGTGAAGCTTGTGCTAGCCTCCTAACAGGCTTCGAGGTAAGTAAAAGATATGTAAAAATATAACCGCATAGACAGTAGCCCCTGATGCTCTGTTTGGCGCATGGAAAGAAAAGCCGAATAGAGGATCTATTAAATTCCGTAGGAGTCTAACAAAAAGAGTCAATATGCGTATGCAGGCTTCGCTGCTAGACACCGCCGCACTGACTGTGGAGGTGGGTGCCCTGAAACAGGGCCTCGAGCGGACCGAGCAAGAGCTCGGCCTTGCCAAACGGCAGCTCGAGGAGAAAGAAGGTAAGAAATACCTTACAGAAAAAGTGCCTATAGAGAGGCTTGATTGCAAAAAATAACAGGATTGCACTGCTTATTATAGGGGCCACGACTGAGGTGGCGACTCTCAAGCAGGCGCTGTCCGAGGCCGAAAAGAAAACGGCCACGGAGCGCATCGAGCAAGAGAAACTTGGGGCTCAGGTCGGCGAGGTGCAGCAAGAGCTTCAGGCTCTCATGGAAAAACATGAGAGTTTGGAGCTTGAGTCAAAGACCCAAGTGTCCGAGCTCGCAGCGGCCCTTGAGACTGCCAAGTCTGCCAAGGTCGAAGCCCAAAAGGCCCTCCAAGAGTTGGAGGAGATTAAGAAGATAACAGCGGGTAAGTCCTTCTTTATACAAAGCAGAAATATAAAAGTAAACTACTTGTTACTTACCCGAATCCGGAGTTCTCCAGGGGCATTCGTAGATCTTCCCCGCAGCGTATCCGACGCCGCGGCATTCTACCAAGCTGAAGAGGGCAGCTCGACGGAGAAGGTGTTCTGGTCTTAGTATGCTGAGGCCGGACACCCTGTGCCCTTGAGCGACCAGCTGAAACAGCTGGTCGAGCTCCACAAGGCGGCCGAACAGGCCATGAAAGGCTTCATAGTTCGGCTGTGGCCCGGAGAGGCCCTGCCTGGGAGCTACTTCGGGCTGGTGCGGCGGCTGGTGGAGCCTGTCCAAGGCTCGAGGTCATCAAGCGCTCCGTCTGCATCGAAGGTGCCCGTAGGGCCCTTGCCCGTGCAAAAGTGCACTAGGGTAGGCTAGATGGTGAAAAGCTTGTGAGGGACGGGCCGCCGCCGGGGAAGGAGCATCGCAAGCCCGAGAACTATTACAAGGATGTTCTTGCAGGTGCCCGCCTTGTGGCGGATGAATGTACGAAGGATGTAATTTTTGAATAAACTCGCTCGTTTTTATCCTGTGCGCTGAAAACTTTGTTCATATGCGCCAAGCAATGCTTATTGAATTTAAAATATTATTTTCTGTGCGTCCGTTTATCAAAAATTGAGAGATGGCCAGTCGTCGGCTTCTGCCCCCATGCCACTAGTGCTGGGGTGTTCGGTGATAAACCTGAGCGCTCTTTTTCCCATGGTTGGGTCCTTCGAGGGAGGCGCTCAGCACGACGAACCAGACAATCGGACTATAATGCTTGAACACTCTCACTTAGCCATAGAACTTTATAATTTTAAATTTCAGCGAAGCCCCTAGTTCGGAAGACCGAGTTTGGGGCGCTATCCACGCCTTGGCCAGACAATTCCGGCTCCTCGAAAAACCTCTCGAACAGCGACCGGTCCAGGAGTCCGGCTGAAGGTATAGTCTGGCTACCCGAACACCCCCTAATCCAGGACTCCCTCACTTGGCTTGACGAACCAACATAACTTGCATTACCATAACCAGACTGAAATCTCCCTCGAAGAGATCTCGGATACGGCTTTGCAGTATTGGCACGTCCTTGGCTGGACCCCACCTCAGCCCCCTGATGATCCATGACATCAGTTGTGGTGGGGGGCCCGAGCGAAAGTTGGGGGCAGCGACCCATTTGGCACTTCGGGGAGCTGTGACGTAAAACCACTCTTGTTGCCACAATCCAGACACCTCTGGAAAGGAAGCCTTTGGCCATGGAGCGTCAGCAATTTTGCTTATTAAAGCACATCCGCACGCTGCGTACTGCCCCTCGACCATCTTCAGCTTCACATCGAAGGTATTGAGCCACATGCCGAAGTGAGGGGTAATGCGGAGGAAGGCCTCACACACGACAATAAATGACGAGATGTGAAGAAGGGAATCTGGGTCCAGATCGTGAAAATACAACCCGTAATAGAAGATAATACCCCTAACAAAGGGATCCAGAGTGAGGCGTAGTCCTCGGAGGAAGTGGGAGATGAACACGACGCCCTCGTTGGGTTATTCGGGAGTAGGGACGACCTGCCCTCGGGTGGGCAGCCTATGCGAAATTTCGGCGGTCAGATATCTGAAGGAAATATGCCCTAGCGGCAATAATAAAGTTATTATTTATTTCCTTGTATCATGATAAATGTTTATTATTCATGCTAGAATTGTATTAACTGGAAACATAAATGTGTGAATACATAGACAAACGGAGTGTCACTAGTATGCCTCTACTTGACTAGCTCGTTGATCAAAGATGGTTATGTTTCCTAACCATAGACATGAGTTGTTATTTGGTTAACGGGATCACATCATTAGGAGAATGATGTGATTGACTTGACCCATTCCATTTCCTTAGCACTTGATCGTTTAGTTTGTTGCTATTGCTTTCTTCATAACATATATATGTTCCTATGACTATGAGATTATGCAACTCCCGTTTGCCGGAGGAACACTTTGTGTGCTACCAAAAGTCACAATGTAACTGGGTGATTACAAAGGTGCTCTATAGGTGTCTCCGAATGTATTTGTTGGGTTGGCGTATTTCGAGATTAGGATTTGTCACTCCGATTGTCGGAGAGGTATCTCTGGGCCCTCTCGGTAATGCACATCACTCAAGCCTTGCAAGCATTGAACTAATAAGTTGGTTGCGAGATGATGTATTACGGAACGAGTAAAGAGACTTGCCGGTAACGAGATTAAACTAGGTATTGAGATACCGATGACGAATCTCGCGCAAATAACATACCGATGACAAAGGGAACAACATATATTGTTATGCGGTCTGACTGATAAAGATCTTCGTAGAATATGTAGGAGCCAATATGAGCATCCAGGTTCCGCTATTGGTTATTGACCGGAAATGTGTCTCGGTCATGTCTACATTGTTCTCGAGCCTGTAGGGTCCACACGCTTAACGTTACGATGATAGTTTCATTATGAGTTTATATGTTTTGATGTACCGAAGGTTGTTCGGAGTCCCGGATATGATCATGGACATGACGAGGAGTTTCGAAATGGTCGAGACATAAATATTGATATATTGGAAGCCTATGTTTGGATATCGGCAGTGTTCACTACAACAGGAACCCCCCTATAGCAACGCTTGTTTCCGTATCTAAAAGTCCATATACGCGTTGTTAGTGTCTTTATCAACGGTTTGGGATGCGTAGCCTTATCCAGTGTTTCTAGCGCATATTACAACGCTTATACTACCGTTGGTAAAAGTGACCGTTGCAAAAATGCAACACATAAAACTGATTCGTGCAACACTATTATATGTTGGTGCTTAATGTACAAAATCAAAATCCCATTGCTTGGCAACAGAGAATTTGCAACGCTTCAAGTCTTGCTATATATATACTGTGAATAATATTAATTTATATATATATTCCCATCTATTAAATGAATGCTACACGTAATGGTGATAAGTATATATTTCAAGTGAACAAATAGCAAGAGAATATACTCACACAAGGAAGAAATCATATATTAAATAAAATTATTGGATTACAACAGCGGATATTACATGAGGAGCATCATCCAAATGTGATACATAATCTAAATATTTTCTTGACAACAAAACTCAAACTAAAAGCGTCATCAACATCCCTGCAACTTAACTAACACTTAACCTAGGAACATCATCCCTACAACTAAACTACAATTGAAAGCATCCAACATCATCATCATGAACAGGGACATCATCATCATCATCATCATCATCACCAGCACCACCACCACCATCAGCAGCATACTTGCCACGCACCCATATAATCATCCATTTATCTTTTGAATCTACGAACAAAAAACAAAATGAACTATTAATACACAATGCATTGACATGATTAATGTAGTGATAGGATGTTAGTCACATACAAAGGTTGAAGGGCATGCAATCTTTGTTTTTGTTTTTTTGCATTACCAAGTGTAGCAGTTTTTGTGACTTCGTACCAAATCTTAAGTTTTCGCAAGATCCATTTCAACATGCACTGCCCAGAATTCATTTGAAAGTTCACCACCATCAAGTTTAAATTTAGGATCATAACTTACAACTGTAGGAAGAGCTATGTCTCCGTTTTGATTTTCAGGCTCTTCAAGAGTACTTTAGTTCCTGCCTGTTAGAAAAAATCAAAGTGGTCATGCGATCAAATTGAAGGAGCTCATAAAGGAATTATAAGAGCTTTATAAATGCTACTATAGTCCCTCCATATGGAAAATGAAAGGAGAATAGTCCTAAGTAAGGCTGCTGAAACTACACATCAAAATTCTGTTTGTACATCAATCAAACACCAACATATTAGAAACATAACATTATTAAAAAAATCAAATAACTTTCTATGGTAATGTAATAGTAATTAGAGAACATGTAATACGTTTTGAAAATCTCGCAACTGGTCATTTTATGTCATGGATTCAGAAGAAAAAAAGATTGACACTATGGGACGATAAAACTGGAAACTTGAAATAAAATATTCCGAAGAATATTTAGAAGGGACCATATATCCATGTTTCTGTAGAAAGAGGTGTTTTGGCTCCTGTATATGGGATGAACATATAAAAGAAGGGCATTTATTTTGTTTTGGTGATATACAACAAATCCATTGAAATGCTCTATAGATAACACAAAACAGATGATTGGTTTTCCTTTTAGATAACACAAAAGAAGCGACTGGTTTTTCCTTCTAGTCTATATCAGTTTTACACTATATAATGCGAGGCAGACAACCATGCATATATACACTATATAATGCGAGTAATAAGAAATTGTTCTAGAAATCAAATCTGCAGTCGAGTACGTACGTGTATAAAATAGAACTGTATGAAGCCAATACCTACATAGCTGGAGACACGGGATGCAGCCAAAGCGCTGATGAAAAGCACATTTAGCCATTATACGTCTATGTTGGGGGCTCTCAACTTGATTATCCTCTTCATCGCCTGGCCTTTCGCCAGGTAATTTGTAATGATGTGCTCAGTGAGCTTCCTTTTTTTTGCTAAAGACCTTTTCCTATTATGTGAAAAGCAAGCATAGCAGTTAAGAGGTTACACGCTTTTAACATGAATCAGAAGCATACAGCACGAGGCTTTCCTTTAGTATATATTTCATTATATGAGAATGGAAATACATGTATGCAAGGCCATATTTTGTGCTTAACAAGATTAATAAATACTGAACTTATCTGCTCACAATGCGTGCCTAGTAACTACATGTGTATGTGTCACATATATATGACAACATACAATTTAGTATCATGGATTTAGTCAACGAATTACAAAAATCAGCTCTTAATTACATAACAGCTCTTCCTAAGCAAGTTAAATCCATACACCAGATGCATGAACTTTAAAAAAAATAAGCAACAAATATGTTCTTAATTATTTAGTACATCTATTTAACAAAATAATAACATTAAAACAAAACGAGCAAAAAAAATATGAGGAAAGAGGAACTTAGCATCATTTTTTGATCTCGGGTGTATTTTCAAATAAATACTCCTACGGTGCCACCTTGACCTCCTGATGCATATACCTCCAGGTCTTCAATAACACTATCCAGAAATTCCATCTGAACATAGTAGTTTGTGCTTTTAAGATGTGGATCACTGGGTGAGCATAAAATTGAAAGAACAGATCCAAGTAAGCAAACCCATACCTTTGGCATGTAAGGAACATAGAGAAGTGGACTGAACAAATCGTGTGATGCTCCAAAAGGACTTGTCCACTTTCCCACAAAACTAGAAGTGGTGCTTGAGTTCGCTGTGCAGAACTACGTCCACGCCTTAGGTGAATTGAATCGCGTAGTTTCTTGTATAGCACCTACAAATCTTAGTCATCCAGGTAATATGTATTTTCAGATGTTTGAAACTAAAGAACGCACATCATCAGCATCCCACATTATGAACTCTAGGCTGTACTTTCTCATTATATACCAAGTAGAGGTCTGAAACTAAAGAAAGCACATCATCAATATCTCCTAAAACAGAACTCTAGGATGTACGTCTCAGATTTCAGTAGCACGACACAACATAAAAATCCTCAAAAGCAAAAAGCTACTCTCTTCTTGCTCCTTGCATACCTGCGAGCAGTCTGCAATAATTCCTATTCGCGGCAACTTCACCAACAATAGCGGCTGCCCATTCAGCTACAAACTGCCATGTACGCCTTCCCCACTGCACTGGATTGCACTTTGGTCGGGCATCGAATGTGAGATTGGAAGGACGTCCTCAACAGCCAAGATGGCTTGCGGCGTCGTTGGAGTAATTAGATTAAAAGATTGCAGAGAAGGGACCAGCAAGAGGCTGCCTGGATTGTTTTACATGGTTAACACGTGAATAGTGGAGAACGATTAGGAGGAGGAGCACCGGAGAAGGACGAACGAGTCTACAGATGCGGACGATGCATTGGTACCCCGAGGGTTTACAGATGTGGAATGAGGGATGCGGTTGTGTGTGCTTGTTCATGGCCGTACCTTGGATCCGTTGTTGGTCGCAGGGGAGCGGTGACGAGGCGTGGCACGCCGGGATGCAGGGCCGCGGGGGTGGTGACGAGGGACGGCGCACCGGGACGGAGGGTCGCAGGGGAGTCATGAGGGGCGGCATCTGGATGCAGGTAGGTCGCAGTCGTGCAAAAGGAGTGGCGGCGGCCGGCGTGGGAGGGGCTTGATAGGAATAGGGGAAGCGCTGGGGGAAAGGGGACGACCTAGATTAATCGTGAAAGCAATCTTGGGCTAGGCTAGACAAAAGGCTATGTTAGTGCATTGGGCTTTACTTGCTGCCGCAACAACGCATATGCTACAATACTTTATATGCGTATCAAACCTGAATTTTGCAACATATAGTCAAAACGTTGTAGAATATATGTTGCTTTATAGGGGGTATCCTTGTAGTGGTTCCGGGTGAAATCGGGAGGTTACGGGAACCCCCCGGTAACCTAATGGGCCTTAATGGGCCTAGTGGAGGAAGTAGAGAGGAGGCCAGGGGGCAGCCGCGCGCCCCTACCCCCTCCAGTCCGAATTGGACAAGGAGGGGGCAGTTCCCCCCTTTCCTTTTCCTCTTTCTCTCCTTCCCCCCCAAGTCCTAGTCCAACATGGAAAAGGGGGGAGTCCTACTCCCGGTGGGAGTAGGACTCCTCCTGGCGCGCCCCTTACCTGGCCACACCTCCTCCCCCTTGCTCCTTTATATACGGGGGCAGGGGCACCCTAGAGACACAACAATTGATCATTGATCTCTTAGCCGTGTGGGGTGCCCCCCTCCACCATAATCCTCGATAATATTGTAGCGGTGCTTAGGCGAAGCCCTGCAACGGTAGAACATCAAGATCGTCACCACGCCGTCGTGCTGACGGAACTCTTCCCCGACATTCTGCTGGATCGGAGTCCGGGGATCGTCATCGAGCTGAACGTGTGCTAGAACTCGGAGGTGCCGTAGTTTCAGTGCTTGATCGGTCAGGCCGTGGAGACGTACGACTACATCAACCGCATTGTGCTAACGCTTCCGCTTTTGGTCTACGAGGGTACGTAGACAACACTCTCCTCTCTCGTTGCTATGCATCACCATGATCTTGCGTGTGCATAGGAATTTTTTTGAAATTACTACGCTCCCCAACAGTGGCATCCGAGCCCAGGTTTTATGCGTTGAAGTTGTGCACGAGTAGAACACAAGTGAGTTGTGGGCGATATAAGTCATACTTCTTACCAGCATGTCATACTTTGGTTCGGTGGTATTGTTGGATGAAGCGGCCCGGACCGACATTACGCGTACGCTTACGCGAGGCTGGTTCTACCGACGTGCTTTGCACACGGGTGGCTGGCGAGGGTCAGTTTCTCCAACTTTAGTTGAACCAAGTGTGGCTACGCCCGGTCCTTGCGAAGGTTAAAATAGCACCAACTTGACAGACTATCGTTGTGGTTTTTGATGCGTAGGTAAGAACGGTTCTTGCTAAGCCCATAGCATCCACGTAAAACTTGCAACAACAAAGTAGAGGACGTCTAACTTGTTTTTGCAGGGCATGTTGTGATGTGACATGGTCAAGACATGATGCTAAATTTTATTGTATGAGATGATCATGTTTTGTAACCGAGTTATCGGCAACTGACATAAGCCATATGGTTGTCGCTTTACTGTATGCAATGCAATCGCGCTATAATGCTTTACTTTATCACTAAGCGGTAGCGATAGTCGTGGAAGCATAAGATTGGCGAGACGACAACGATGCTACGATGGAGATCAAGGTGTCACGCCGATGACGATGGTGATCACGACGGTGCTTCGAAGATGGAGATCACAAGCACAAGATGATGATGGCCATATCATATCACTTATATTGATTGCATGTGATGTTTATCTTTTATGAATCTTATCTTGCTTTGATTGAAGGTAGCATTATAAGATAATCTCTCACTAATTATCAAGAAGTGTTCTCCCTGAGTATGCACCGTTGCGAAAGTTCTTCGTGCTGAGACACCACGTGATGATCGGGTGTGATAGGCTCTACGTTCAAATACAACGGGTGCAAAACAGTTGCACACGCAGAATACTCAGGTTATACTTGACGAGCCAAGCATATACAGATATGGCCTCGAAACACGGAGACCGAAAGGTCGAGCGTGAATCATATAGTAGATATGATCAACATAGTGATGTTCACCAATGAAACTACTCCATCTCACGTGATGTTGATTGTAGATAGATGGCTCGTGCTGTTGTTCCGTGGAATTTCAATGCGTTCGTTGAGAAAGCAAAGTTGAAAGATGATGGTAGAAATTACACGGACTGGGTCCATAACTTGAGGATTATCCTCATTGCTGCACAGAAGAATTACGTCCTGGAAGAACCGCTAAGTGCCAAGCCTGCTGCGGGAGCAACACCAGATGTCATGAACGTCTGGTAGAGCAAAGCTGATGACTACTCGATAGTTCAGTGTGCCATGCTTTACATCTTAGAACCGGGTCTTCAACGATGTTTTGAACTTCATGGAGCATATGAGATGTTCAAGGAGTTGAAGTTAATATTTCAAGCAAATGCCCGGATTGAGAGATATGAAGTCTCCAATAAGTTCTATAGCTGCAAGATGGAGGATAATAGTTCTGTCAGTGAACATATACTCAAAATGTCTGGGTATCATAATCACTTGACTCAACTGGGGGTTAATCTTCCTGTTGATAGTGTCATTGACAGAGTTCTTCAATCACTGCCACCAAGCTACAAAAGCTTCGTGATTAACTATAATATGCAAGGGATGAATAAGACTATTCCTGAGCTCTTCGCGATGCTAAAATCCACGGAGGTAGAAATCAAGAAGGAGCATCAAGTGTTGATGGTCAATAAGACCACCAGTTTCAATAAAAAGGGCAGAGGGAAGAAGAAAGGGAACTTCAAGAAGAACAGCAAACAAGTTGCTGCTCAGGAGAAGAAACCCAAGTCTGGACCTAAGCCTGAGACCGAGTGCTTCTACTGCAAACAGACTGGTCACTGGAAACGGAACTGCCAAGTATTTGGCGGATAAGAAGGATGGCAAAGTGAACAAAGGTATATGTGATATACATGTTATTAATGTGTACCTTACTAATGCTCGCAGTAGCACCTGGGTATTTGATACTGGTTCTGTTGCTAACATTTGCAACTCGAAACAGGGACTACGGATTAAGCGAACAAAAAGATCGGCTAAGGACGAGGTGACGATGCGCGTGGGAAATGGTTCCAAAGTCTATGTGACCGCGGTCGTCACGCTACCTCTACATCTAGCTTCGGGATTAGTATTAGACCTAAATAATTGTTATTTGGTGCCAGCGTTGAGCATGAACATTAAATCTCGATCTTGTTTGATGCGAGACAGTTATTCATTTAAATCAGAGAATAATGGTTGTTCTATTTATATGAGTAATATCTTTTATGGTCATGTACCCTTGAAGAGTGGTCTATTTTTGATGAATTTCGATAGTAGTGATACAGATATTCATAATGTTGAAATCAAAAGATATAGAGTTGATAATGATAGTGCAACTTATTTGTGGCACTGCCGTTTAGGTCATATCGGTGTAAAGCGCGTGAAGAAACTCCATACTGGTGGACTTTTGGAACCACTTGATTATGAATCACTTGGTACTTGCGAACCGTGCCTCATGGATAAGATGACTAAAATGCTGTTCTCCGATACGGAGAGAGCAACAGATTTGTTGGAAATCATACATACAGATGTATGTGGTCCATTGAATGTTGAGGCTCGTGGCGGATATCGTTATTTTCTCACCTTCACAGATGATTTAAGCAGATATGGGTATATCTTCTTAATGAAACATAAGTCTGAAACATTTGAAAAGTTCAAAGAATTTCAGAGTGAAGTTGAAAATCATCGTAACAAGAAAATAAAGTTTCTACGATCTGATTGTGGAGGAGAATATTGGAGTTATGAGTTTGGTCTACATTTGAAACAATGCGGAATAGTTTCGCAACTAACGCCACCCAGAACACCACAGCATAATGCTGTGTCCGAATGTCGTAATCATACTTTATTAGATATGTTGCGATCTATGATGTCTCTTACTGATTTACCGCTATCGTTTTGGGGTTATGCTGCTTTAGAGACGGCTGCATTCACGTTAAATAGGACACCATCGAAATCCGTTGAAACGACGCCTTATGAACTCTGGTTTGGCAAGAAACCAAAGTTGTCGTTTCTGAAAGTTTGGGGCTGCGATGCTTATGTGAAAAAGCTTCAACCTGATAAGCTCGAACCCAAATCGGAGAAATGTGTCTTCATAGGATACCGAAAGGAGTGTGTTGGGTACACCTTCTATCACAGATCCAAAGGCAAGACTTTTGTTGCTAAATTCGGAGTTTTTCTAGAGAAGGAGTTTCTCTCGAAAGAAGTGAGTGGGAGAAAAGTAGAACTTGATGAGGTATCTATACCCGCTCCCTTATTAGAAAGTAGTACATGACAGAAACCGGTTTCTGTGACACCTACACCAATTAGTGAGGAAGCTAAT